>NC_136461.1:146477336-146689836 GCF_902686455.1 Sciurus vulgaris | reverse complement strand
CCTTGAAGAGGATATTAGGGCCCTGGCTCCTTCCTGTCTCTCTTTCACTTCCTGGCCCTCATGAGGTGAGCAGCCTCCTCTGTCACATATTCCCACCAAAAGCAACAAGCCCAAAGCAATAGGGTCAAGTGACTGAAACCATAAGCCAAAGTATACCTTTTCCTTTACTAAGCTGATTTTTCTCAGGTATTTTATCACAATGATGGAAAACTAACACACAGCCTGTAACAACACTCAATGAATATTGGCTGAAGTGATGAATACATAAGCAAAGAAGAAGACAAGGGACAATGAACTAACTTGGGTCTCTCCAAGCTATTAACTTGAGAACCCTTTTCTTGAGACTTCAAAAGAAATTCTTTCCCCAAAGTGCTTTGCCTGACACTAGAACCTCTATGATTGAGTCTGTCTGGTTTCTCAATTAGAATGAATTCCAAGTGACTGAGAAATTCTCCCCCTCATCATACTGAAGGAAGGTGTTACTGTGCCTCAGCCTCTAGTAATGATTATGCATGCTCTGGGGACCTTACACGAAGAGCTTTTTTAAAAGACGGAACTAGGTGAGTGACCTCATTATGGGGTCTGATATAAAATCAAAACTCAGAGCAGGATCACCTAAAAGCTTGGCCAAGTTTCATATGTGCCCGACTTGCCCTGAAAGAGAACCCAAGTCGATAGATCATTCCAAATGGAAACTATGCAAAATGCAGTGGCTTCATGTGGTTTTAACCCTAAACCAGGTGGAACCTGAGGCTTTGGCAAAGGTTCACTTTAAATTCTTAACTGGGGAATGTAAACCAAGGTGGGGAATGTTGGGAAAAAAACAAAGTGAAACAAAACCCTTAGTTTTAAACAGTTTTGGAACCACGGATTTAAATCTCTGCCCTTTAAATGCCATTTCACTCAGACTTGTAACAAGTACAATCATTATTTTGAAAAATTTCCTGCAATAATGCATCCTTTTTTTTTTTTTTTTTTTTTAACCTCTTTCAGAATTTCAGGGGTCCTTGATGCACATGTGGAGATTAAATGATTATTTCCACCTGGTAGGTTGTGTATCAAAGAACAAAGATGAAAAGGTGACTTGCCAAAGGTGACAGAGAAGAATGAACCAACAGAGAGGACACCTCGTTCATGGTGAACTTCCTTAGCCTGAAATACTGCTGCTTTCCACTGAAAGGGGCCAGAAATATAGTCCAAAAGGAACAAAAAAGAATTTTAAGAATCCTATGCATCAAATGAGATTAAGTATTACAAGACTGTGTGAACCCTGAACTGACCCTACGTTGTAGGTAATGTGGGGTGTGTGTGAATGGAATACTTCTGAATTTTAGGGAACTTTAAATAATGAAGTAAAGATGCCCTAATTATAAGAGATGGATCCATCCCAGAAATTTTAAGCAATATGATTTTTTAAGCGACTTCCATAGACCCTACATTCTTCCAGATTCAGTTATTTCTTATATGAAACCTCTGATATGGATGTTATATTAAGACTTTAGAGGGAACTCTTTAACAAGCACATGTAGGACTTCCGCCCCAATTTCTACAGTTTAGAGCAATCTGACTGTAATTCTTATTTTGTAAGTTGACTTTTTGATCATGGGAAGATAGCTAGATGGGCCAACTCATTTTAAATGAAAAGCCATCATAGTCCTTTGGAAGATTAAACGACACTAAAATATGGAGGTTTATAATCCTGCTATATGCTTTGAGAAATCCCTGAAGGTTTGATACTGTATTTGCCAACTTCACTGGCTGAATGCTAAAAACAGTTTCTACTACTTTACTTCTATAACAAGTTGTCATTACTGTCCTATAGTGCCTGAAAACATGTGATCTTTGCTTCTGGATACAATCTTAGAGCTGTAAAGAATGTTAAGCATAGAATTAGTCCAACCCTAGCACTAATCACTAGCTTATGTGCATTTGATTGTGTATTAGATTTCACTGTTGCTTTAAAAGGGCATGTAACAGAAGCAGTTGGTATTTATACTGATGTCTCAACTAAACAGACACCCTAAATATTGTGGCTTGCTTTAACAACAGTAATTCTTTCAATAATATATAATTTTTTATTATATGTAATAGATAAATATATGTTTATTCCATTTACATGTACATATTTAATATATTATATATAATGATCTATTATATTTATATATTTAATATATTTATTTTGACTTCTATGTTCCTAACTTCATATTAGGCATTGGAAATAGAGATGAATGAAGCCCTCTCACTGCCTTGGAGGGTATCACTGATGAGTGGGGAGGAAAAAAAAAGAAACAAGTTTGAAATAAAATGTGATGGGACTTGAACTTCCAGTCATGGTGGTATGAATCTGGTCAAATGTAAGCTGCTGTCTCGGACGCTAGGCAGGCTGTGATCCTCAAGGGGAAGGACATAAGTGAGATGGGTGCTCCTGGAGATGCTCATTGGACACTGCCACCGAGAGACGAACCTGGGCAGAGCGGAGGAGACAGTGCTATCTGGGGAAGGGAAGTGGAATTTAGGACACAGAGTAGGAGAAGAGAGAGCCACACCGAGCATTCCAGAATCTGTATGGGGTTGCCTCAAGTCATAGAATACGGAGCTACAGATGTGAAGATGTGTGTTGCTCCAAAGTCGAGCAACCGATGATTACCAGGGAGCTGCAAGTCAAACGACTATGTTGTGCAGGGCTAGGAGACCTTCAAGTTCTGACCAGCCATAGTGGGAACAGCTGGGTGCACGGAGATGAGGCATTCATGAGAAACACCTTCCAAAGACCAAGCCTTATGAGCCCTGGAGGATAGATCATTCTAGATCTGACTTCACATAACTTAAAAACAAACTTTAAAAGAGACAGCTGATACTCAAATAAATTAACTGCTTCCAGAACAAAACTAAATACTCTTTAAAAGAAGATAACAAAATCTAGACTACTTACTCTATCCAGCAGTCACTGGAGTAAAGTCAGTGAAATGTGACAGAAAAATGAAAAAGATGAAAAAGTCAGAAAAATGTGACCTCTGACCAGGAGAAAAGCTTCTTAATAGACACGGAAATGACAGAAAAGATGGAATCAGCAGATGAAGATTCTAAAATAGCTATGCTCGAAGACGTTAATGAAAATGCAAACACAATGAAGAGATTAGTGGATGCAAGTCAAGAAGAACGAACAGAAGTTGTAGAGCTGAAAAGTGCAATATATGAAATGAAGGGCTTTTAGCAAAAGTGAATTCTGTCTCATTGACTTGTAGAACACTGGCAATATCAACTAGTCTAACATACATGCATTTTGAAACTAGGAGGGGGTGGTGGCAATGGAAAAAAATTCGAAGCAATAATTATTGAAAAAATTACAGTTATTAAATGTAAATTCTATATATTTGAAAAGTTCAACTACCTAATAAGCATGATAATGCAATACAAAGAATGCTATAACAAAAATATATAACTCATATGCTTATGATACATTTAAAACACAGATTAAGTATCCTTAATCTGAAAACCCCCAATCTGAACTGTTCCAAAATACGGAAGTTTTTGAGCATTGATATGGTGCTGCTAACAAAATTATACACCTATGAATCTCCGTTTCATGCATAAAATTATTAAAAATATTATATTGAATTACCTTCATGTCAAGGCTTATAAGAAACATAACTGAATTTTGTATTTAGACTTGGGTCCCCTCCTCCAAGGTATCTTATTTTATATATTATGTGTGTGCGTGTGTGTGTTTACATATGTATTAATATTCCAAAATTTTTAAAAAGTCTGAAATCCAAAACACTCATAGTCCCAAACATTTTGAATAATTAGCCTGTATTTGTGCATTTGTTTTTCTTCTTCTACACATTATCTGGAGTATATATTGACCACTCGCTTCCTCTCTTAGCAGTGTCAGGATGACTGGAATTGTGGCCGAGAGAAGGGAGAGGCAGAAGGAGGCCATAGAAAGAAAATATAGAGAAACTCTTCTTTATTCCCTCTTGGTTGTCCATTGACTTAGTCTCTGGATGCTTCTCCTCTCATCTTCTCCATCCATGCCTTATAATTAACTTGCCTCAAGCTTGACTTACCCAGCACTTGCATACATACCCAAGGCCCTCAACTCCTCCGTCTCACTGAACTTCTTGCACTTGTTTTGCCTGTCCTTCTACCTGACTCTTCCAAGCACTTGTTTTGCCTGTCCTTCTACCTGACTCTTCAGGGCTCCATGGCAAACCCCATTATCCTTTCCCTACCTTGAGTCTTTTCATCTCCTTAAAACCCTTGCTCCCTGGTTCCTTCATCCTTCTATTCTTTCTTTAGTGTACCAGGGACTTGTCAGCTCTTGGCATGCCCATGTGCTCGATGATAATGAAAGAGAAGTGGAAACAATAAAAGAATCCCAAGTTGATTATTTTAAGATCCTTTGACAACATATGATTTGTAATCAGAATTTTGACTCATATATAAAATGCCTTTTTCTGTTTTGGGTGCAGTGGCACATGCCTGCAATCTCAATGACTTGAGAGTTCGAAGCAGGAGGTTTGCAAGTTTGAGACCAGCCTCAGCAAACTTGGTGAGACCCTGTAGCTCAGAGGAAGAGCACCTCTGGGTTCAATCCCTAGTACCAAAAAGTAAAATAAAAAGGATAAAAATGTTTTTCAAAATTACAAAATACAGGGCTGGGAGATAGCTCAGTTGGTAGAGTGCTTGCCTTGCAAGCACAAAGCCCTGGGTTCAATCCTCAGCACCGCAAAAAAAAAAAAAAAAAAAAAAAATTACAAAACACAAGGAGAATAAGTACTTTTCACTGTGCAAAAAAATAAAAATCTCCAAAATACTTACAAAACTTTTCTTCATGTGACTTCCTTTCATAATTTTTCTTTCTTTTTTGGTACAGGGGATTAAACCCAGGGCACTTAACCAATGAGCCACATCCCCAGACCTTCTTATTTTTTTTTATTTTGAGATAGGGTCTCACTAAGTTGCTTAGAGTCTCCCTGAGTTGCTGAGGTTGGCCTCAAACTTATGATCCTCCTGCCTCAACCTTTGAACTGCTGGGATTACAGGTGTGTGCCACTACACCCAGCTCCTTTCAAAATTTTCTGAAGCTATTTTTCCCTCTCTTTTCAACAAGAGTATCTTGATTAATAGCACAAATTGAAGAGGAGGATGCTCTACAGTTGTGAACCTGGAGCTTTAATATTACATCATTTAAATAGCATACCAATGTAGCTCTAAAAAATGATCACTGTACATAATTTGCAAATAAAATATTAAAAAGTGTTTTGATGACACTGGTCATTAAACATCTATCCAAACCCATAGAACAATACTGAGAGTGAGGCCTCATGTAAACCATAGACTCTGGGTGACAATGGTGTGGCAATGTAGGTTCTTCAATGCTCCACAAATAACAGAGGTAACAGGTGGACCCTCTGGTGGGGATGCTGGTAATGGGGGAGGCTGTGCATGTGGCGGGAGGCAGGAGTGGGGACATGGGGATATCTCTGAACCTTCCTCTCAGCTTTGCTATGATCCTGCAATTGCTTTAAAAAAAATAGAGTCTTTAAAAAATGTTTGATGAAACAAACCCATTTTATTCCTATGTGGCTCAGCATCCAGCTCTCTGAGGCTGCACTAAGGGAGAGGATGGACCACAATGTACTTGTCCAGTCTGCTTGGAGATCAGAATCTGGGTCCAGCATCCTAAAAGCCTCATCAAGAGGATCTTTTTAGAGGATTTTAGTGTCTGTCAGTTTTTATTTGCTAATATTTGTCAAATCATAGTTGGGTGGAGAGGGAGTTGAATGAAAGATTAAATAATGTAAAGGAAAGTCAGAAATTCAAAAGCTAAAAATTGGTTTAAAAAAGGTTTTCCACATGTACATACACTGATGATAATATTCCCACAGCGCTTTCCTATTCATGCTTCATTTGACTTCCTCAGCAACTGTCACAGGTGTACGCATGAGTATTTTAAGTGTGTAAAGGTAAGGTATATTCAAATGATTGGGCGGCACATGCATATGTCCTACTCTTTTCTACCATCAGTTTCCATGGGATGCGAGTTGTGACCTGAGACTGGCTCCTCCAGAGTTACTACATTGTTGTCTACTTTGTCTATTACTGGAATTTTAAATTTCCTCTTGTAATAATAAAAGTTCCCAAGCACAAAGCACCTTACTACATGCTGTTAGGCATTATCTGAGCCCTTACTAACATTGGAAATCATCTAACCTCAACACAGATGAATGAAATTAATTATTACTGGTCCCCATTTCTCAGATAAGGACACTGAGGCACACAGAAATGAAGTCACAGTTAACAAATGGCACAGCAGGGATTTGAACCCAGGGAGTCTGGCTCCCAAGTCTGTGTTCCTAGCCTCTGTACCATACTTCTCTCAAGGTCACTACAAATTGGGAAAAAAAGAGATTTCTATTTTAAGATCAGACCACCTTTACAGGTGGTAACTCTTATACTCTTCCCAAAGGCTCCCTGAGGTAGGAAAAGTTCTTTCTTACATCACTCTAACATACATCATTGTCCATATTTTCAGACATCTGCAAAAGCCAATATAACTTAACCTAGTTATACTGAGGTCTTATTGCCCACAGGAGTCAGGAGAGCAAAAACCCAAAGTTTTGAGAGTCGGAATTATTGTCTGTCACCTTTAGGGGTAAACTGTCACTAGACAGTTATTCATACATGTATACACAAGTCCTACCATACAAACTCTGTCTTAATATTTCCACAACCAAAAAGAAAGTTCTTTAAACTAGGAGGACTTCTAAATTAAAAATGTAAACTACATTCCTCTCTTTTCACCCTGAAGGGACACTTCAGCCCTTATAAACTACTAAGCTGATACTGTCTATGACATGTTTGAAAGAAGTTCCTCTATAAATCAATGTTTGGGAGTGTAAAAGGCAACAAGAAAATTGAGTATTTCCCTAAGAGAAAGGCACTCTTGTGACAGGCATTGACAGTGAACAGAGGGATGTCACGTTTTATCTCTGGCCTCTGCCTGGGGATCCAGATGATGGCAATTTCTCAACCGTTTTAGTGCATGACAGAAGCCAATCAACAAAATGTTAAAAGCAATAACACCCATCCCCTGGGAAATAGTCTTATACATCTTTCTAATTGCAAAGATGATTTGGAGTCAACCCTGACCTGAATTCCAACAAGTACCAGTGTATACAACAATACATACAATTTACTTTTTACTTCTGTTTTAAGTGCTTAAGCCAGTAAAAATTATTCGTTCTATTTTATTTTATGTTATTCTAGTGTTTTTACTGCAATGAATATGTAGTTATAATCCTAGCTATTCTATTGCCTTTCTACTTTGCAAAACATTTTTGAATTTTTGCCAAGCATCAAAACACATCACACACACACACACTGGGGTTGGTTTACTGGCAGAGAGAGACATAAAACTAAAAGAATAATGAGGGAGGAATAGGTGCTGGGAATAACACAGGATGAGGGGAACTAAACATTACCACACATTACCTTAGCCTTTAAATATTACAACAAGAACAATAGGTCATGTTAGAGCAGCTTCTTGCATCTGCTTCCCTCTAAAGTGCTTTATACGTACAACATCCCAGGAAGGGAAAAGGGGACAAGAAGATTTTAATTTTATACAGAGTTACAGAATAAATAAAATGCCTAAAACCAGACCCAACATCTTGATGCTCAGCTCAGTGATCTTTGGAGAATTATGTGACTTGTGCAATGGCACACTTAGCATCAGGAGAGACACTCCAACTGTCTACAACTATCTACAACACTGACTGCCCAATACTACTGAGCCAGGTTCTAGGGCCACTGTGCAAGGCTGAGCTCATCACACCTGCATACCTGACTGGACTGGACTACCATGAATTTGTAAGATGCAGATGGAGTTAATCTCTTGGGATATTCAGACTTTATGTAATAAATAAATACATATATTTTAAAATATTTTCTCTTTGTTATTTTTATTTTTAAATTTTTTAATAATTTTAAAATTTTGGTTTTTTTTCTTTTTTTTTTACAAACTGCATTTTGATTCATTGTACACAAATGGGGTACATCATTTTGTTTCTATGGTTGTACACGATGTAGATTCATACCATTTGTGTAATCATACCTGTACATAGGGTAATGATGTCTGTCTCAGTCTGCCATCTTTCATACCCCTGCCCAGTCCTCCCTCTCATTTCCTTCTATGTAATCTAAAGTTCCTCCATTCTTTGCTCACCCTCCCCATTATATATCATCATCCACTTATCAGGGAAAACATTTGGCCTTTCATTTTTTGGGATTGGCTTATTTCACTTAGCATCCATTTATCCAATTCCATCCATTTATCTGCAAATGCCATAATTTTAGAATGGCTATTATCAAGAACATAAGCAATAATAGGTGTTGGCATGGATGTGGGGCAAAAGGCACAGTTTTACAATGCTGGTGGAGTTGCAAATTGGTGCAGTCACTCTGGAAAGCAGTGTGGAGAATCCTCAGAAAACTTGGAATAGACCCACTTTTTGACCCAGTTGTCCTACTCCTCGGTTTATACCCAAAGGACTTAAAATCAGCATACTACAGTAACACAGCCACATCAATGTTTATAGCAGCTCAATTCACAATAGCTAGATTGTGGAACCAACCTAGATGCCCTTCAGTTGATGAATGGATAAAGAAACTCTGGTATATATACACAATGGAATATTATTCAGCCATAAAAAGAATAATAAATACATTTTTAATGTAGAAAATATATCAAATCTTTTTTGATAAAAAAGTAATAATAAGTAATTTTAAAATTAATTTTATGGTGCATTTCATCATAAGAAGTGACAACTAACTTACTTGCTTTGTAAACAACAGATTTTCTTAAAATAACACCTGCATTTTTAATACCTATGAGCACTGACTATACATAATGGACTTGAATGTCTTTAGAGGTTACTAAAAATAAATAGAAAAGAAAATAATTAAATAGTGTCTTGAAAACTTGGGAGCTTCTGATAGTGCTGATTTTTCCAACAAATTTGTTTGGAAATTTTTTGGTTACTTCTGAATAATTTAGAGTGCTGGGGATTGAGCCAGGGCCTTATGCATGCTAGGCAGGTGCTCTACCTGAGTTATATCCTCAGTCTTTTTGAGACAGGGTCTCAATAAATTGCCCAGGCTGGCCTTGAACTTCAGATCCTCCTGCCTCAGCCTCCTCAGTAGCTGGGATTAAAGATGTGCACCACCGCACCTAGCTATTTTAGTTATTTTTATTTCTAAATAATTATTATATCTCAAATATCCTATAGCCAAATGATTTTTTATTTAAAAATAAGAGTAGCAGAAATCACTGACGTTTACTTTAGAATTTGGAAAAAAAAAAAAAAAGAAACAAAATGCCTTTTTTCATTTTGATAACCATATCCAAAGCAGTTTTCAAACAGCTTTGTCCCATATACTTCACAAGTTCCCCTACATCAGATTCTAATGCAAGGTTGCCTAGGAATTTGAGTGCAAAACGATTAGATGTATATGAATTCCAGCTGTAACCCAATTTATTTTTACATTTGCATGTAATCTACGAAGGAGATCCTGACTCTGAATATATACATATACTTGAAGCTCAGAGGGTTACCAAAAATGAAGACTCCCTACAAATTCTCCGAGTGACAGATAACGATTTTAGCCTGCATACAGTGTTTCAGTTCTACTATTATACACATGTGGAGGAAAAAAAAAAAAAAAAACCTAGGCTGAGGATGTAGCTTAGTGGCAAAGCAGTTGGTTAGTACACACAAGGCCCTGACTTTGATCCCCAGTACTGACAAAAAAAAAAAAAAATAAAAAAATAAAAAACTTATTTCCTTTAAGCTCTATTAAGGCAATGACAAAATCTTAATAACAGGATTTGACCTTCCCACCTAATTAGTCCAGGGATGGCTTCTTCGAAAGTCTAACCTTCATTTATAATTATGATGCACTCTTGTGAAATCTAAGCAGATAAATGAGGTCAAATGAGGACACCATTGAGAGAAGAAACCTGAAATTGAATGCATTTGCCACAGGAACTAGGAACGCAAGATCAAATGCTTCTTTTGAAAGCAGAATTAATCAACCCCATAAATGCTCTAGCATGGCATAAGACAGTGTTTCTTTTCAAGAAGTGGCTTCCTGAAACTTTCTACTGAGGAATATATTCCATCTTAACTTCAGTATGCCATTCAAAATTATCCTACAAAAAAGAGCACCAATTTAAAACATCTGGCCTGATACCAAGTTGTATAATTGCATTCTGTTTCTTTAAATGGAATATGTCGCGAGAATCTGGACGCAGTTTCTATTCTGAACTGTGGCACAGTGATTTTAGACAAGTGCTGTGAGCCAGTGTAGGCCATTTTCCATCTTCCAAGTCTGGGGAGCACAGTTTCATGTGACAGGGGTTCTTATACCCCTCCTGAGAAACATCCCGGCAAAATAATCTCTTATAACTGTGGTTCTGAGAAGAGAACAAGACTATTGTTGTGTGTGGCCTGATTTCATTTCAGTGACTGTCCCAGGGAAGAATGACATCATCCCATTCTTTTTTTCTTGATCACCACTTGTGAATGGTCCCCAACCCCCACCATCTCATAATTAAGCTCTCTCCCCCCTCCCGCCAGGAGAAAAACTATTTTCCTCTTAACTTCCTGCCTGAATGTATTATCATGGCAAGAGCAAAGGTTTTCCTCTGGTCAGCCAACATGCCTGCAGTTTGTGTCTTCATCATATCAAACAAAGCACTATTCTCTTGGTACCCAAAGCATACCGAACTGCTCATTGACAGGGACAGTTCTCTGACGAGAAGAGAGAGAAATCAGCTAAATATGGTGCAACCTGAGAGGCATGATATTTCTCATCCCACTAACTCGCCAGGCTGGGGTTGTAGCTCAGTGTCAGTGCTACTGCATGTGGAAGACCCCGTGTTCAATCGCCAGCACTGCCAAAACAAAAACAGCCCCCTGCCCCGTGAATTCTCTGGCTTTAAAGATGCACAGTCTAAATGGACCCATTTAACTATGTACGTAACTGTGTGCAAATGTGTGTATTTTTACATACAAACCCTTGTTTATTGCTCAGACTTCTACTGAAAACACATGACAGTCTTTTTTGTCTTAAAGGGATGAGAAGATGATGTAGGAAAAGATGCTACTTTGAAAACTGGCATTGGTGCTCCCTGTGGTGGTGCACACCTGTAATTCCAGTGGCTCAGGAGGCTGAGGCAGGAGGATCAAAAGTTCAAAGCCAGCCTCAGCAATTTAGCAAGACCCCGTCTCAAAATAAAACATAAAAGGGCTGGGAATATGACTTGGTGGTTAAGTGCCCCTGGGTTCAATCCCTGGTACCAAACCAAACCAAACAAAAAACTGACCCTATCTAAGGGAAGGCATTGACTACATTTTTGGAGTGTCAGCTCTTTCCGGGAAAAAGCAAAAATAAATTCTAAGTCCCGTACCCATACAATAGACCATGACACACAAATTTAAAAAGAACAATGAAGGGAATGCATAAAATGTAAACTCTTTGCTATAAAGGTAAGACAAGAAAGATATAAATCCTGTATTCCATGTTTCAAGTTGTGTAAAGTATTGGATACTACCATATAAAATTGCTTCTTTGGGGAGTGTGGGCATAGCTCAGTGGTAGCATGCATGAAGTGGTAGCATGCCTAGCATGCATGAAGCTCTGGAGTCCATACCCAGCACTGTAAAAAACAAACACACAAACAGCCAAACAGCAGCAATTTTCTATTATTCCACCTAGAATATATTGATATAGCCTGGCTTGATTTGCATATTTTTTTTAACTCCATAAAAATTTCATGTTAGGTAGCTATTGTTTTACAATGAATGCATACTTTTAAATGATGTTAGTGTTCTGTTGCCTTCTTTAATGAGCAATGTTTAAAGATAGTAAGGGTGCTCACAAAGAAGCCTGTTTCATATACAGCATCCCCACCTTCAGAACTCTTAACTTCTGCAAAGATTTAAATGCTACTGGATACCAAGACAAATGATCTCATCAAATATTTTTGATGAGATTTAATTGGCCTTTTGATGTCTTATTATATGTGAATACAACTTATCTTTCCTTGGAATGAGAAATAATCTGCCAACCTGGAGTAGAGATGTCTAAGATTTGCTTATAATATCTCCTGGTTCTATTTCTTGGGTTTTTAGGGTCCACATTTACTATCAATTCCTTGAAAAGATGTAGTTTACTATTATAGTTAATGGAGAATTTTAGAGTCACTTAAACAACTGATGGATTAAATTTGTCTTAAATAAAATATTATTAAAAATTAAAGTGCCAGGAAGGCACAGCAAAGGCATAGTTATGATGATAAAATTTTCCATCCCAAATAGGCATTAACAGGGCTAAGCAATTTCCTTACAAACAACATAGCCACTGTTCTAAATGATCCCATCTGTGTGCACCAAACCTTGTCAGACAGTGCACAATAACAGCCAGAAGGTACAATAACAGCCATTCATATTTTGGCAGGTGCATTTCAAGCTGAAAACCAGGATCCATTAAAAAAAAATTGCAATCTGTTCTTCAGGTGTAAATATTTTTGATGAGATTTAATTGGCCTTTTGATGTCTTATTATATGTGAATACAACTTATCTTTCCTTGGAATGAGAAATAATCTGCCAACCTGGAGTAGAGATGTCTAAGATTTGCTTATAATATCTCCTGGTTCTATTTCTTGGGTTTTGTATGTTGGAGGTGATGAAAATTTCAAAGAGCTACAGATGAGTAGTTCTTAAAAGTGGGAAAATATTAAATGAAAGAACATGATACCCAGATGACATGAGCAGAGGGGCAACAAAAAGTGCACAGGGCAGCATTCTGAAGCCATAAGGTCCAGTAAAGAGGTCCTTATTTTATAAACCTCACTGTCCAAGCACCAAAAGGACTGATTTCTTTCTATGAAATGTACTGGCTGAGAGGACTGTGAACGTGTGAATACAGATGTAGCAAGTGACTCAGCTGCTTATCTAATCCATCTCAAATGATGGAGTTGGATGAGGAGGGACAGAGGCCTAGGAAGCCAGCAGCCAGTTAGACATTGAATTTGAATTTTCCACCCTGAAGATGGAAAAAGAAGATTGGTGCCAGTTGCTCACAGAAAACCCACAGAGTTTTAAGAAACAAGTGTCCTGTGTGTTAAATTTGAGCAAGTGACTCTGATCCATATTCGAGAAACATTTATTTCTGTTTTCTCATATAAGAGTATGCTAAAAAAAAAAAAAAAAAAAAAAAAGAAAAGGAAGTAATGTTTAAAGGGGTGAATTGACCCATTAGTGGGAGAAAAGTGAGAAATGAAAGATTACTGGTGACAATAACAAGCAATGTGGAATTCCAGAAAAGTGACATTTTCATGGCATAAAAGAAACCAAGAGAGCTGTTTTGATAAATTGGGTCGTCAGTGATCTCCTGGGATGAAGGGGCGCCTCCACTGCTAAGGTGTTCTAGGTCTTCTATAGTTACTATGCCACAGGCCAACCTCTTTCTTTACCACAGAAACACTGATGCGCTGACCTAGAGGTTCACAAAGACATGCCTGGCAAACTGACTCAAGAAGATAAAGAACTCTAATGAAGTCACATTTGATGAACTTTTTCCTATATGTTTGTCTTTTTTAGTTTCTATTTTGGAATATTTCCTGAGACCTCCCTTTTAACTCCTCTTCTCTTACTGTTGATTCAGCTGTGGGTGACAAACATGTGACACAGGGTAGTTATCAGCCATTCCTGGTAATTCCCCAGCCCTCTGCAGACAAAGCTCCGAGAATAAGAGGAAAACTGTTAATATTTACAGTGAGATGTCAAGGCCAAGCCCTAGGTGCTGGACACTTTCAGCCATTCCTCTTTTTCACTTGTCATTTGTAGAATGAAGACAAAATATTTGATTTCATAAGCATTGGGAGAGCTGTATAAAACAACTCACAAAAGACAAACCTGAAATTCAGGTCGGACCTGAAGATTTTTGTTTTATGATTTTGTTTTCTGTGTGAGGTTCATGGAGTTTTTGGTGATTAGAGGATGGTTCCAAGTCAACCTGGGCCAACATAAGGCTGCAAAGGGAAATCGAGCAAAAAGCAGGGATGCTCAGAGTAGCAATTTGAAACTGGAAGAACTCAACAGTTTCCACTGCATTAGTTTTGGTTGGAGTAGAGTTGACATTTGAGAAAAGACTCATAGGAACACAACTCCTAAGAATGTTTTTGAAACTAAAGTCACATTGCTGAGGTGGGTCTTCATAACTCTCCCCAGTTGCAACACTTTAGGTAAGAAACTGAAGACCAGCTGTGAACACAGGACAAGTGACATCAGTGCAGTTGTCACTCCTGACATTGCAGATGACTAAGGGCAACTGGCCTATCATTCATTGCCCCTCTTATCCCTGAGCTTCCTAAACAGCTTATAATATTCTAATAAGGTCATATGATTTTGTAGATTCCTATTTTTCGGATGGTTCTTCTGACATTCTTGAGGACCCATGTCATGATATGGCCCTGACGCATTTTAAGATCCTTTCAGTTCCTTCGGTCAAGAAGATGGAGAATGCTACAGGAAAGTATAGAGTCAGACTCCCCCAATTTCAGCTAGTTTTTACTATTCTCCATCCATGAACTGATAAAGAGAATATGGTATAGACACCCAAGATGTTTTTGTTCAGCCACAAAGAAAAATGAAATCATGTCATTTGCATATGAAATCATGTCATTTGCAGGAAAATGGATGGAACTTGAGAACATTATGTTCAGTGAAATGAGCGAAATTCAGAAGGTCAAGGGTCCTATGTTTTTTCTCATATGTGGAAGCAAGAGAGGAAAAAGTAAAAGAAAGGTGGGTCTGGGGAATTTCATGAAAAGCAAAGGGAGATCAGCAGAGGAGAGGGACAGGGGGTAGGAGGAGGAGGGGATGAAGAGAGGAAGGGCTGGAGAGACACATTCGCCAAATTATAATGTTATACTGTGTGCATGTACAAATATATAACAACAAATTCCATCATTATGTAGAACTAAAATACAGCAATAAAAAATGTGGAAAGGAAAAAGAACTCCCTCTTCAAGTGACAGAGTGCTCAAGTTGTCTTTAGTTTAATTAGTTAAGAGAGATAAAAAATTTGGTATGAGTACCTTTGAAGATTTTCTTCAATTATTCTGTCTTGAAGAACCTGCATATCATTTGCTGAACTCACTGTCCTGGAGCTGATGATGGGTGCCCGTCACACCTGTAATGGAGAGAAGCAAAGTGCCATCAGGTGCATTTTGTCAGGAACTCCTTTCATCTTTCAGATGTTGCCCTTTCACAGCCTCAAAAGAAGAATATCATTAGGAATAATATTCTTCAAATTTTATCAGAACTGATTTTCCGATGATCACTCATTAGAGCCTGTGAAGCACCGTGGATGACTCAGTCCTTTTGCAGAAGTTACCATTTTGACCTCTTCTTCATCAAGGGAAAGATCGTCCATTAGATTCATTTCATATTATTCCTTGCTTGGATTTCATGGAAGCAATAAAGAAGAGTTTCACTTTAAAAGTCCACAAAATATCCCAAGTTTAAAGGTTGAGTGACATCTAATTTCAGGTTATGGGATCTATTTTAAAGGAAAATGCGCTGAATCATAAAATCTTTTAAACTTGCTGCAAGTTATTATTTGATGAGTAGCAAAGTAAGCATTTACAAGTGGTTAAATTTGTCTATATTCTGGATTTATGACAGTTGAAAAATGTGGCTAAAGTAGATGTAGATACTTTGAATAAGAGGAAAACCCATTTTAATGCAACAAGTAGTTCATGAAGCAATCTTGCTGCTATGAATGACATATTTTAATATATACACATCCTATAAGTGTATACAGGATATACAAGACAGGGGAGGAAGTATATAAGAATAGAAAAATGACACACCCCATTAACAATTCAAAATGTCCTTTGCATTTAAAAATGTCCATATAAATATTAACGTTTAAAGCATTTCAGTCAGGTGCAGTGGTGCCTGCCTATAATCCCAACTATTCCCAGCACCTCGGGAGGCTGAGGCAAGAGGGTCACAAGTTCAAGGCTAGCCTAGACAACTTAGTGAAATAAAAAAATAAAAAGGGTTGGGGATATAGCTCAGTGGTAGAATGTGCCTGGGTTCAAATCCTAGTACTGCAAAAATAAAGACAGATAGCCAGACAGACAGAAAGCAAACAAGCAAGCAAGCACACATTTCACCAAAAGTTTTCTTACCTTCCCACTGGTGAACACAATTCTATGCTGATATACATAAAGGGGAACCTCAGGGGTAATGGGTGCAAGTTATGTCCCTCCATAGATCTGGAATCTCTTGCTCTGAGCTGGCTTTGGAGGTCTGGGTTAAATGTGGGTGATGCCACATCTTTTCCTCTGTTCTGGAAACATGACTCCTACAGGGAGATTCCTGCAGCAGTGCTTCCCAAAGCTGTCCTGTGGTTACAATGTTGGTTCTGCTTCCAAGCCACCCTTATCATGTCTCTTTCCGCTCTGGACAGCCACTGAACTCTTCAACCACCAGTTTTATGCCACCCTCTGTGATCTGGCCCGCCCCCAACACATTAGCTCTTTAGACCACTCCCCTGTGCTTTTCATCCTGGGAGTTGGTGAGTTCTAAAACTTTTACATCCTGTTTGCAAGTCTCTGAAAATATCATAAATTATTATAAGCATTATGCATCTGCCTATTTTTAAAATATGTCTGGGAGAACATATAAATGCTTATGCCTATAATTATGCATGCACCTTAAGATTCCCTAAAGTAAAAATTCACAGTTGAGGGGCTGGGGCTGTAGCTTAGTGATAGAGCATGCTTAGCATGCATGAGACCCTAGATCAACCTCTAGCACACAAATAAAAAGCAAACAAAACAGTTTATGTTTGAATGTGATGTCAAAAGATCTAGCTGTGGTCAGATTGGCCAAAACTTTTTCTGAGATGGTTCTGAATATACCTATGGGGGCAGCAGATTCTGGGATTAGAAGCCTGAATTCCAAGTTATGTGATCTTCAATGAGTAATTGAGTTAATTTCTCTATGCCTCAGTATCTGCCTTCAAAAAAAAGGAGGATTAAGAACGGTGTTTACTTCATACAGGGATGATGGGAGGATAATGTGAGGATATTGTGAAAACTGAATATTTCCTGGCACAAAATAGGTTTTCGCTAAACATTAGTAAGTGTTATTAATTGGGTTGATTTCTTCTTATGACCAATAATAAAGATACAATTTCTCTTGTGTATTTGCAGTTAGAGGTTGGAGATGTGGCTCAGTGGTACAGTGCCTCCCTAGCATGTGCCAGGTCCCTATTTGATCCCCAGCACCCTGCCCCACTCAAAAAGACATTCTCATGGATTGAGACTAGGGATTGAACTCAGGGGCACTTGTTCACTGAACCACATCCCCAGTCCTATTTTGTATATTATATAGAGACAGGGTCTCACTGAGTTGCTTAGTGCTTTGCTGTTGCTAAGGCTGGCTTTGAACTCATGATCCTCCTGCCTCAGTCTCCCAAGCCACTGGGGTTAAAGGCATTCACCACTGTGCCTGGCCAGCCAAGATTAGACTTTTAAAAATTTTTTGATTAATGAAGACTTTTATTCCTCATTTCTAAAATTATAAGGTGTGGCTGAAAAATGTAAAAATATAATGGTTACCAGCTACTCTCACTTGATATAAATGTCAAACACTTCTGGCTGTGTTGTACAAAGGTTTGTTTATTCACTAGAATAGAGAAAGATGATAGGATGACTGATCCTGTGGTTCTCCATACCAGAATCAGCAAAGTGTTGCCAGGTTCCTTCTTTGTGTATACAATGTTGTAACAGTTCATTACACACAGGCATAGTACTAAGTATGCAATAGAATTTTTTTTCATTAAAATAATTCTTTTTTTCCAATTTCATTAATGAATACCTGGTTGAAACAAATCTATTCTATAAGTTTTTCTTCCCACAAAACAGCATCATCTGGCTAATAGAATTGATGTTATAAATTAGAATATTATTGGTTTGTGGTTTTGTTTGTATTTAACTTGTGATTTATTTTAGATTTTCAATTAAATAAATATAACTGAATGAATATGCCATTATGGTCAAACTTCCAAGTCTTCAGATTCAGCTGATTTAGATAAAGAGTATTTAGAAAGCTGGGTACAGAGATCCAACCTGTAACCTCAGCAATTTGGGAGACTGAAGCAGAAAGTTTGGAAGTTCAAGGTCAACCTGGGTCAATTTTGAGACACCATCTCAAAATTTTTAAAAGGGAGGGGGTGTATGTGGTAGAGCACCTCTGAGTTCAATCCCCAGTAGGGGAAAAAAGATTTATCTTTATGTGGCTAAATCTTATATTTGTATCTTTGTCTTGTACCTCTTCCCTAAATCCAGGTCCTGCCCAGTACTTAAAACAAAACAAAACAAAACAAAGAATTGTCTGTATTAAACAAGTAGAACTTTTTTTCTTGTCATTATTCCCTAAACAACAGCATAAATTATTTCCATAGCATTTACATTGTATTTGATACGTGGAAGGATATGTGTAGTTTATATAAAATATAACACTGTTTTATATAAGTGACTCGCAGATCTTGATATTCAAAGGAGAGGTTCTGGAACTAACTCCCCAAGGAAACCAAAGGACAACTCTATAGTTATATAAATATAAAGAACTTACACCTAAGAGTTTTGGGACACATATTTCAGTGATATTTCAGTAAATAATAATGTGAACCGGTATGGGGGCTTCAGGACCCATTGCTCAGGTGAGAAACTTGGCTGGAGAGCACCTCAGCCTGGCTTGCTCAGGTCCCACTCTTTTTTGTTTATTCATTTTTGGTACTGGGGATTGAACTTGGGGGTGCTTGACCACTGAGCCACATCCCCAGCCCTATTTTGTATTTTATTTAGAGACAGGGTCTCACTGAGTTGCTGAGCACCTCACTTTTGCTGAGACTGGCTTTGAACTCTTGATCCTCCTGCCTCAGTCTCCTAAGCTGCTGGGATTACAGAAGTGTGCCACCACACCAGCTTGGGCCCACTCTGAAGGGCTTCTCTCCATGCTTTCATTCCTGCTGTCCTTGACCTGGAAAAGCCTGCTTTTCTCTCTTCCACATATTAAAATTCTAAGCACTCCTCTGGGATCAGCTGAAATCCCATTTTCTGACAACTTCAATTTTCATTAATCTGTCTCACCAGAACTCCTATAACACTTAAATCTGTGCCACATAGTGCAGCACTTAGTTATGTAGTTTGCTGTTGTCGTGAGTTCTATGATGGTTGTCTCTGCAGTCAGGCTTTAAGACTGCTCAGAGTGGGCTGGGGCTGCATCTCAGTGGTAGATCACTTGCCTAGCATGTGGGTTACCCTGAGAACTTTCAATTTTAGTATATGTGCTGCCGAAGCAAGTACTCCCTGAGAATGTTCAGCAGCACTGAAAAAAAAAAAAAAAAAAAAAAAAAAAAAGCGCTGAAATTGGGTTATGTCTTGGGCTTTGTCTCCTTTAGTTACAAAGTGGTCCCAAGAACTATGAAAATGACTGCGTATCCTTATAAAGTACAGTCAGTAACTGAATCACATATTGATCCTTGGTTGGTTTTAGAGTTTATTCAGGTTTCGATTAAAAAAAAATTCTGAGATCCTAAGTAGTTTCTCAAACAAGAATTGTCAACTTACAGTCCCAAAATGGCCACACAAACTTGACTGGATCAGGAAACCAGTGGTCTAGCTGTGGGTCATTTGTTTCTTTCCTTGTCCAAAGTTAGATGTCATATTTCCTGTAAGCTCTGACTTGAAACAAGACTCAGATTGTGTGTGTGTATGTGTTACGGATGTTCATGCATCTGTTTCCCCATTCCCACACTGAAAGGATAAGGTAAGCCAGGTATAGTGCCACACACCTATAATCCCAGCCACTCATGAGGCTGAGACAGGAGATCAAGTTCAAGGCCAACTTGGGCAACTTAGCGAGACCTTGTCTCAAAATAAAATAAAAAGGTCTGGGTATGTTACTTAGTGGCAGAGAATTTGTCTAGCATGTGTGAGGCTTGGGGTTTAATTCCCAGTACCACACCACATACACACACACACACACACACACACACACACACACAGGAGTAAGATTAGGAGATCTTTAAAATACCTTCTTGCTCCAAAATTCTTTAAAATATTGATATACATGCCTATTAATTTGAAATTAGCATCCACAAATATGTGTGAGTGTCAGAATTTCACCTGGGATAATGTTCAGAAGTCAAGCTCAATAGTTCAACAGCGGTACTCGAAAAGTTTCAGCTGGCTTCTTTGTTAAGTGTGTTATTGCACTTAGTGCTTATGAATTCCTGCTATAAAGCAACTAGATGACAGAACTTAACTCTCTTGGTTTTCCCAGTTGTTCAGAAACTGAGTTGCATTTTCTGGCTCTCAAACTTCGTAAACTCATCAGATTTTGCTGCAGAGAAATGTCATTAAAATAGTCCTCAGCAGAAAACACTAGCACCATTCATAGTGAAATGCTGTAACAGTAAGTAGTATTTTAAAACTGTGAATTGGATATATTTTTCTATCTTGTACACATACATACATTTAGACAGATGTGTAAGGCAAATGTTTATTTTCCTCACGTAGATGTCTTTTAATTGTCTAAGAGTTGCTTTAGTCTTACTGCTGAGGTACATTCTGCCTCAGCTCCCTTCACCTTGGAAAGCAATAACAGGTTCCAAACTGTTTTCTTTCCCTAAAGGGTGGGTTGAAGGTCCAAAATTTCCTCATTAGAAAACTTGCACTGAGCCACACAAATCTTGCCATTGTGGATGGTGCATGCATGTGGGACTATTACTTCATACACAATGACATGAGACCAGAAAACATGTGAGCAGGAAGCCAAACCCAAAAAAGAGTTGGGGAGCTTCCAACTTTCCGTGGAGCACAGAAATGAAGCAAAATCCAGCAATACTTTGGCTTCAGGTGTCCGGGGGCTACACAGCTGTGACCTATCTACTCTTCAAACACTATGTAGGCAAGCACAGTGGCTCAGGCAGCATCCAGTCTGGAGTAAATCATTATGTCAACAAACCCAAAAAAGATTGTGAAGGGTGTAGCAATTACTTAGAAAGCCAAGACTTTAAATGGCTTGAGTAACTTAAATGTGGAATGGCTAGCACCATATATGGAAGCTCAGTATATTCCTCATACTTTTAATCGTGCTAATGGGAATTCCCAAATATTGTCTTGCTCCTTCTTTAAATAATAAGCTTTCCCACGATGTGAACTCTTTCTAAAATATAAATTTGGGGCTTATTTTGCATAGCTGAGATGTTAACAGTTCCTTTTTGGAACTCTTCATATTTTTTTTTATGGCAATAGCATTGGCAAAAATTGGAATATTTTTCATCATTTGAAAATCAAAGTGGGGCTGAAGATACAGCTCAGCAGCAGAGTGCTTGCCTAGCATGTGTGTGTGAGGCCACGGGTTCAATCTCTAGCACTACGAATGGGGGGGGGGGGTTAAAAGATAATTTCTAATAAGTGATAAAACTTTTTAATATTTAGAGGTGGAAATGGCTTCTTAAATCTGTTTTTAAATGTGTTGATACAACTCACCTATTAGAAAGAAAATTATATACGTTTTCAAGATGAGCCATAAAGTCTGAGGCTAACTAACTCCTTTTTGTAATAAGTGGCATTTGCTTCAAAGAACTCAGGTGAGGTAAGAGTTCTGAAATCCAGGAAATCTGAGAGAGGCTTTGCCCTAGAAGATTAAATGTGAAGTGTAGAAAGGGTGAAAGGGTATAAGAAAACGAAGGTTATCAAGTAATCAGACCTCAAAGATTAAAAAAAGCCGCGATTTCCTGTCTGCTTTTTTTACTATTCATTCAAAATGTTAAAATTGTTCCTGTTGTCATCTCTTAAAAGTTCACAAATACCACCCACCCCTCCTCTCTCCACATACTCTTTCAGAGTGTGGGGGAAACTCACTGGTCACACTGAAGAAGGGAGAAATGGGTGTAAGCCATTTAATGATCAGGGAAGAAATTACCTACTTTGCTTTAGTCTCCCAGTGGATCTCCTAGTTCAAGGGAAGAAAAAAATCTCTGCTAAGAAAAGGGATTTTTATATGAATAAATATTAATATTATATGCTTTTATAAGTATATATAGAATACTACTGTCTCACAGAATTTCCCCCTCCCCGCCGTCTCTGCTGATTTCTGAAGGCTCAGCGGAAGTAAAAATTACCCTCTAA
Source organism: Sciurus vulgaris (assembly GCF_902686455.1). Classification (NCBI taxonomy): domain Eukaryota; kingdom Metazoa; phylum Chordata; class Mammalia; order Rodentia; family Sciuridae; genus Sciurus; species Sciurus vulgaris. The sequence goes on along the minus strand of NC_136461.1, from coordinate 146,667,544 downwards.
TTTTGTCTAGGCAAGATGGCCTAGCCTTTGCCTTCCTATTGAAAAGTTAATGGGAACACAACCTACCCAAAGCAGGGACCCAAGATTAAAGCTATAAGCCCAGTGAGCCTAGATACCGGTCATTCTTGGGAGCATTAGAACATACGAAAACAAACTCAGTCTTTATATTTCTCCTCAAATATTCTGAGAGAAAAATCTGGCAATTTAATTTTTTTCTAAAAAGCTACCTTCTATTTTTATTTGATGTGCCAGTCTAGCCTCTTACCAATATCTCATTCCAACCTTACCATAACTAATTCTATTTTCTTTACACACTTGTGCCTCTTCTTCTCCTCCTCTTTCCCTCTTTTTTTTTTTTTTTTTTTTTTTTAAAGACAGCGTCTCTCTATTACCCAGGCAGGCCTCAATTTGTTTTTAAATTTTTCATTTGTTCTTTTGAGTTATGCTTGACAGTAGAATACATTTTTTTTTTTTTTTTTTTTTTTTGTGCTGGGGATCGAACCCAGGGCCTTGTGCATGCAAGGCAAGCACTCTACCAACTGAGCTATCTCCCCAGCCCTGTAGAATGCATTTTGACATATCATATATACATGGAGTACGACTTCCCATTTTGTGGTTGTATATGATGTGGAGTTACACTGCCCGTGTATTCATATATGAACATAGGGAAGTCCTATACCTCTTCTTAATCTGTGGTATTTCCTTATAGCTACCCAGTTGCTCAAACCCCAAACTAATATTATAGAGGTTTCCTTTCGTTCCATTCCAGTCACCCAGCTCCAAGTCAAGAATGTTCTACCTTCCAAATATGCCTGGAATTTAAGCCCCGCTGTCCACCTACACAGACCAGGCCCTCAACATTTCTCATTTGTGCACAACAATAGCCTCTTAACTGTTCTCCTAGTTTACAGTGTTGCCACTCTCAGGCCTCTGTCTAGCCCACGCTTGATAAGGCCTCCTGGATGGTCTACCTAAAAATCTTCTAGGGCTGGAAGTGTTGCTCAGTGGTAGAGCATTTGCCCAGTATACACAAGGTCCTGGGTTCGGTGCTGGGAATACTAGCCTAACACTCAAATCTGGATTATATCACAGTTTGTGTTTTTTCCAACAAAATCTTCCTACGAATAAATCACATCTACTCTCTGCCTTCCGAGCTCCACACGAAGTCTGCTTGTGTCTTCACACTGATGTAAGAGTGGTCCTGAAAATGCCCTAAGGAGCTTGAGCTGCAGTGTTTCCATCATGGAGATGGTTTTTGCTGCAAAGAAACAAAATAGTCCAAAGAAATGAAACAAAACCATCTAGTGAGTGAAACAATGTCTTAGTGATGTAGTAGATTGTCTTAGTGATGTAAGTAGAAATTGGGGCCCAAATTTCTTCTTATCTAGATGTGGAATTATAAAACAAATTATTTCGTGACCACAGACTGATCCATGGATGAGTTTGTTTCACTAGATTCAAACAGCTTGGCATAAAGTACCAGCACGCTGATGACTAAGCTCCTACTAAACCTCCAGACTTTCTAGATTCAATACTCAGGTACCACTGGAACCAGGCTTGCTTGCACCTCCTTATTGGCAATACTCAGTCTCTTCTAGAATGTCTTTCCTCACCTCCTGCTTATCCATTAAAACTCAGACAGTTAATATTACCTTTGTGAATATGTCCTTTGGCTGTGTCAGGCTGAGATAAATACTCTAGTCTCAGTGTTGCCTCTCAATCTTAACAAGCTATACTTTTCACAGGTATTATACTGCTATGAAAATGATCTGTGGTTTTGGTCTGTCTCTTTAGACTGTGAAGTCTCCCAGAGGAGGACATTAATCTTATTCATCCTTGTATCATTAATGCTAAGAACAGCATGTAATCCAGAGTAGATGATCAATAAATGAATGAACTAAATGAAGGAATTAAAATGTTAAGAGTAAATGAAAAGGCCCTGAAATGAACTGAACTACACCACTGCTATTTTCATACTCTGTGATAGATATTTCACATATGTTAGTCTATCCAACAGTCTTCTCCTTGGGGTAAGTGGTATTGCTCTTATTTCATAAATGTGAAGCCTGAGGTTGAAAATCTTGAAGATCTTGCTGCTGGTCCTATAACCAGGTAATGGCCAAACTAAGCCTTAAATCCGGATCTTATCAAAGTTTGTGTTCTTTCTACTGTGATTGACTATGCCTTTGAGGCTAATGTTGAGATCCTGTGATCTTTGTCATCAAATTAGCTGCAGACTTTAGTGTTGACAGATGACTTTAAAATTTAGGGGTTAAAGCAACTAGGATCCAGTCTAATTTTTAACTTTAATTATGCATTAGAATTTCTTGGGAGCCACAGATAATTGGAAGTAGAAAGGTTGTTTAAAGAGAATCTTAAAAGCAGAGAACTATACTTTTATAATGTTTCCCACAGTTTTAAATAAATAATGAAAAATAGCTCTATTGCAATCTGAACTTTCATATGAAATTTCTCCATTTGGTTCACTTTGATTATTATCATGTAAAACTCTGAGTACTAGATAGAAACAACAACTGTAAGAATTTAAGATAATGTATATGTACACACGCTAGTATGTACACATTATATATGGGTTTCCCATCTGTTTAAAGATAAGGATAAGCACAGTGGATTAATTGTAGTACCTAAGATATTAAAGTAAAGGACTTCCTTTTATATGTTGTTACCAATTTATATTTCCCATTTTTCTATATTTCATAGTAGAGCAAATTATAATCATGCTTTCGTAAATGCAAATAATACAATTACCACAAATAGAATTTTACCTTTTTGGCTTGTTCAATTAGAAAAATCATTCTTTCTACAGGTTTGGAAGTTGTATCTTTCTTAGTGTTATCCTAAAGTTTTAAATCCACCTTTGTTGAAAGGCAAATTCTCAAAGCCACAAGCAACACCCCTGAGAAGAACTCCATGTGAATGCAGCATTCTTTACAGAAACACAGTTTAATAAAGGGACTTTGGGTTTTGCCAGTGCTTAAGAAGTTAGTGTTCCCTTATTATTAAACCCTTCAGCCATGCAGTGAAAAATTTAATAAAATGAACATGTCCACTATAGTTGCAGTGTTTTGTACAGTTTACACAAACCAGTGCAAGTTTCAAGCCTGCAATGAAAGATGGGATTTATTTCATAGTGTGAAAAGAAACTTTCAACAGTTGTATTTAGCAGAAGTTGTTAGTACTCAAGGCAGAGAAACTGAAGATCAAAGTTGCTGCATCATTTCTCAGAGCCTAACAAGCCAGGTAAATAACCAGGACTGTTCTCTAGGAGGTGTGTGTGTGTGTACAGCCAGACATGACCACAATGCCCTGAAAGTGGCCAATTTAATACCCTCGCCTGAGTGCTCTTTTCTTAAATGAATTATCGACAGAAACCTCTTTCCCTCCTATTATCCTTAGGAGGGACCAACTTGGATGAGGACTTTGGCCAGAAATACATTTTCCATCATCTAAATAACATGAAATGCACAAGGGCAGGAAGAAAAGTTTGTCCTCTTCTTTTTAAAGCAAAAGTAGAGCATCATACTTACAAAAGCCGCCTTCAGAATCTTCTCTAGAGAAAAAGCTCTGGGAACAGGGAGGAGGCAGAGGAGCAGAGATAAGGTGGCAGCGGGACTTCCTTCCTCATCGTGGAGGGGAGACTCATGGTTCCTTATCTGCCCTGACCTCCGAGGAACGCTGGGAGCCAGGAAGGCCTGGCCTCTGATCCTCACTGCCCTCCCTCCTGGCCTCTGTGCCTCGGGTTTCCTATTTGCAGATAGAGCTGCCCGACCTGACACCGGCCCCAAGATTCATTAGGGACTGTCTGCGAAGTGCTTGCAAGATGCTGAGGGTTATATAAGCCCGCGTATTATTATCATCACACACCCCCATAGAACCAACGCTGCCAGACAAACAAAAGGCAGTTCCAAGAAGAGGAGGAGCAGAGGCAGAAGTTACACTGCGGGTGAATTTCGGGACACTCACTGCTGAACTGACTGGAAGAAAAAAAAAAAAAAAAAAAAAAAAAAAGGCAACTCAATATGTGTATGCAAAACCTCCGCAAACAAACTGCGCTGCAGCTGGCCGGACGGCGGCGAGGGAGGCGGGGGCGGGAGGGAGTCAAGGTTTCCAGGCGTGCGGTTCCGGCTCCCGGGGCGCCCTGCACAGTAGCGGCCAGAGGCAGGATGGAGTGGATGAGGAAGATGTGGTATTTGGAAAGCCAGGCGTTCCAGACACCAAGTGCTTAGTAAACACTGATCTTCCTTAGAAGCACCTCGCACCAGGTGCTCCGTACCTCTCTTTATTCCTGGCCTCTTGTTTTCCTAAGGATGGTTTGCAAGGAGTTCCCTCTGCTTTGCGGAATCCTCTATTTTAATCCTCTCTGGGTCTCTGCTGCTCTCTTCTCAGTGGGAGCAATAAACCGGAGCCGGAGGGCTTTTTGCCCCAGACTGGGTCATCTGAGGAAGTTCCGATTTACTGTGAGCACCAAGCTTCCCTGCTACCAACCCCGCCCCCCCCCACCCCCCACCAACTTGCTACTCATATTTTCTTAAGATTTATTATTATCCTGCCCTGCCCCTGGCACTGCTCCCCGGTATGTAAAGAAGTTCCTCATCCTAGCATTTAAAGCCCACAATTTTTGTCTCCACACTAATTTCCCACTTCCCATCCCGCCCTCCAGCGTCACCTATCCCCAGCACATTAGAATATGAATCATTCTCTAAAGATGACCTTTGAGTTCCTCCATTTCCTATCCTTACTCACATCCACCCTCTAAAGCAGGGAATGGCCTCTCTGCTACTCTCTCCCAGGCTCAGTTCAAATCCCAGCTTCCCCTCTTCTGTTAACACTGTGTTTTCTGTTGTTCCTCAAGGGTTGTCTGTCTTCATAAGTTGGGGCCTCGCACTGTTCTCCCTGGGTGGCCTGGGTCAGGGGGCTGAGAAAAGCAGGGGCTTAGTGAGTGATTATTGAATTAACTGACAGATGACCCAATCTTACCTGGGCCATCACCTTGTGTGCTTAGGTGACAACCACCATCGCATGAATGGTAAAGTATTTATGGTTGTTGGTGGTGTGCAATAGGTTCATGAAGGTTTGTGTTACCACCCAAATTTTGTGAAATGTTTGAAACTTTTCAGAAGTTAAAAAAAATAGCTCAATGGCTCAGTGGTAGAGCACTTGCCTAGCACATGGCCCTGGTTTCAATCCCCAGCTCAGAGAGAGAGAGAGAGAGAGAGAGAGAGAGAGAGAGGCGCACGTACACACACACACACACACGCAAAGCAAGCTTTTAGGAAATGTAGAGGGGAATATCTAAACTTAAGTAGGTTTCCTTTAGGACAAGTTTAACTGCTGGCATGTGTGGAGGTTCTCCTACCGTATACTAGAAGACCTATATAAAGTGGAACTTTATACAAGACAAAGTGAGATTTTCAGAAATCACACACTTCGGGATGCATGTATGAGGGAACTCTTCCACTTTTGAAAGAATGTGGGCCATCACCACAGTCCCTCAACAAATGAGCAACAGCTCTCTGGCGAATTGTTTTATGATATAGGGTGAAATATGGAACAGGATCTGTCAGGTACTGAATTTCTTGTGGCTTTGTAAAAAGTGTTCTTGATGACATTTCCTCTGTTTTTCTTTGGTAAAAGCAACATGCTTTAAATTCCATCTGTGCGGGTTGGATTGGCCATGGTGTCATTTAAAAGACTTGGGGTGTGTCTACACAGCGCACGCTTTCCCATGCATACAGAATGTTCAGTGAATTAGAAGAATTTTCCCGCCTCCGCTAATTTGGAACAATCAAAAACAATTCAGGTTCTAAAGAATTTCAGCCTCAAGTTCTTGAGGGTTTGACTTCAGGAATGACAGAGGTCTCTTTGCAATTTAGAAGTTCAAGTAGAGGCTCTTCCCTTATTCTGTTTTGCTCAGGTCAGAGCCATAACCTTTATTACAGCTACCATTTATCTCTACAAGTTTCAGGCACTAGGCTAGGTGCTTTTCATGCATTCATGTGTGTGTGTGTGTGTGTGTGTGTGTGTGTGTGTGTGTGGCAGGAGATCAAATCAGGGCTTGGTGTATGCTAGGCAAGCACTCTACCACTGAACCATACCCTACATGCATTCTTTACCCAGCAATATTCTAAAATAGAACTATTTTTATTTTTACATATAGAAAATCAAGTAGGATAATGTGTCAGCCTTCCGTCTCTGTGACATAATACCCAAGATAAACAATTTATAGGGAGGAAAGTTTTATTTTAGCTCACAGTTTGAAGTTTTCAGTCTTTGGTTGCTTTTAGACCTGTGGTAAGGAACAACACCATGGCAGGAAGGGTGTGGTAGAGCAGCTTCTTACCTTATGGTGGCCAGGAAACAGAGAGACAAGAAAGGAGCTGGCATCCCAGTATTCCCTTCAAGATACTCCCTGCCCCAATGGCCTAACTTTCTTCCATCAGTCCCCAACCCCTGAAGGTAGTATTACCTCCCTATAGCATCACACACTGGCAATCAAGCCTTTAGCAAATGGGCCTTTAGAGGATATTTAAGATCCAAGCTATGCTGGGCATGGGGCAGGCACCTGTAATCCCAGTTACTCAGGAAACTGAGGCAGGAGAATTGCAAGTTTGAGGCCACACTTGGTAACTTAGCTAGACCCTACCTCAAGAATAAAAAGCAACCAAAAACAAACATAATAATACACATATACACCAAGGACTATAGATGCACCTTAGTGGTAGAGCACTCGGCTACCATGCATGAAGCCCCGTTCAATCCCAACTACACACACACACACACACACACACACACACACACACACACTCCAAATTATAACACTGGTCCAACAACTTACAGAGTGACAGAAAATGTATATCTGTCCGAATCTATAGTCTGTAGTTTTTTCATTCTCCTGAAAGCTGGAATCTTTCCAGTATTAACTCATCTTCTGGTTATCAAACAGAGTCCCAAGGATGCTAGGTATTCCAGGAGGTACTTTAGGAAACTTGACTTTTTGTGGGAAGGGGGCAACTGTGAGGGAGAAGCTAGGCCGTTGAGCTTGGGATCTACTTCATACCAGGAAACATTATTTCCATCTGTTTACCGTGACTATAGATTTCATTTGAAACAAGTGTTTTGCTAGTACAAAACATTTAACTTAGGCTGGGCACAGTGATGTACACCTATAGTTGCTGCTACACAGAAGGCTGAGGCAGGAGGATCTCTGAGTTCAGGAGTGCGAGGCCGGTCTGGGCAACATAGATTTTTAAATAATTAAACTTGGAGTCCAGAGAGACTAAATGACTTGCTCAAGACTTTATAACTAAGAGTGACAAACCTACATGTCTACTTTAGATGTCTAGCCTCTACCTGAAACTACTGCCTCCCTCCCCCACACCTTGTATTATTTCCCTACTTGTTAAATTATAGGGAAAGTGAGAGAGGCTAGAAAAAGTCTAAACTCTCTCTGTCTTGACCGCATTATCCTTGAAAGTGGAAAGTGGGAATACCTTCATACTGGCAAACTAGACTATTTTTTTTCAGCCCATTGCCTGTAAGTCTGAAGTTGGTCAACATTTACCTTGTGACAGATTAAAATCAAGTGGAGTTAAAAATGTATTTTGGATGATTGAAGGCTCTCCTCTCTTCATTCAAATCAAAATGAGAAGCAAAGGATGCTTCTGCATGAATCATTGAGCTAATTATATGACCTGAGAGCGTGCTCACTAGGAAAACCACTTAAACCCTCATATTTATCAATTCAGTCAAAAGTGACACTTCACACGAGACATGACAGGTGTGGGAAAGGTTATTCATTGAGAATAGGAATGGCTGAGGGAACATCATGCAAGCCCACGTGGATTATATGGGCAACTGAGCTTGTAAGGCCTAAATTTTATGCATTGCCTTGACATCTCTGAGCATTATTGAGCCCTAGAGGCCTAACTGTGAGTTCCTCTGCTTTTACCTGATAAGTAGCCCCTCCAGTGGAAAAGGCACCTGGGTCATTTCCCTGTCACTGGACCACACTCTACCTGTTCCTCAACCCAACTTCTCTATGCAATTCTTCAAACAAACCAATTCCATCCTCCCCTGGGAATGAGGAGATACCTCATCCTGTTCTCACAATGTAACATGCCTCCCACAATCCTTATTGGTTCATTCTGTTCCATGTTCCAGAGTCTACTCACTTTGTGGCCCTGAATCCTCCTCCTCTGGGCTACAATAAGTACATGTGACTAATAAAACTGCTATCGATCTTATCTGTCCAGCTTTGAATTCCAGTGTTCCTCCATCTCCAGAGCCCTGGGGTGGGACACTCTCCTCCAGCACAGAGTGAAGAGGAGTCAAACAAAACAATGACCAGACATTAATACTAATACTAAATGGAATTTTTACAGAGAGCTAGTGCCAAATAGCCCATCCTTTGGAGTTTTGCTAAGTGTCAAGCTATGTGCAAATATAAATGAATTTTAACTGAAATTATGTCAGTAAGAACTGACCTTTATTAATTTCAAGGCCCCTGAGCTTTGCCATCTGCTCTTTTTAATTTTTGTCATTCTCACCTAGAGATTTTTGGGAGCAATAGCACTCTTGTCTTTCCAGAGATGGCTTAACTACAGCCTCGCCTAAAGGCAAAGGAATAAAAAGATGACCTTCCATTCCTGTCATTTAAATCTCTGCTAACTGCATTCTTTCAGGAAAATGTAGCAGAAAGAATTTTTCTCATTTCTGCAGACAAGAGATTATAATAAACAGATCTTTTATTTCCATCTGAAACATCCTTATATTAATATATTTCTAAATTCTCAGTCCGAGTTACAAAGCTTGAGATGTAATTTCTTTTCCTGTTCATGAGATTTACAATAGGAAGGTCATGTTTGTACTAGACTTTGGTTTGAAATTAATCTTCTTTTCTCCTTGGCATTTCTATAGAATCCAGGCACTTCATTATTTAGTCATTTCTAAATATGAAATACTTGTCATTCTTGAACAACGATCTAATCTTCTCTTTATGGGTGGAGAAACTGAGTTGTGGAACTTGCAAATCTTTGCCAGGGCATAGATCACTCAAGGTTGTGACTAGCCATTGAAATGCTTTCCTCCACACGTTCTTAGACTACAGAGCATAAATGTAAATTGTTCTATAAGCAGCATGTGGGAAAACCTCCAAACATTAGGAAGTATTAAAAGTTCATTTGCATTCTGCCTAGTAAGACAAAACTTATGGAATAAATGCATGCAAACACCACAACCACCTTCAACACTAGCGCGGTGTGATTTCCCCTGTCTTCTGGATTGTGCCTCCAACAAATCAAAATATATTCTTGGTTCAGTTGAACAAGGGTTCATTTAAGCCACATCTGTTGCTCATCAAGCCTCTATTTTAGGACTAGGGAATTCTTTTTCAGAGATAGTCTGTCTGGAAGATCTTATGGCAACAAATAGTCCTCATTAAATTTCACAACATTTTTCCAACATACATACAGTACTCGCTTTTATGTGATTCTAGAATCCAGGCAAAACCCTGCCCCCCCACACACACACTTCAAAGGATTCCTCACTTGACTAATTCTAAAGAGTAAATTGATTTTCTCATCATTTATTGTGTTTGACAATAGAAAGGCTGATGCAGCAACATTGCTAAAATGACAGCTTCTTTCCATCCAAGGGGAAGGAATGTGTGTTAATATTCTTAATGACTGGCATCTTTATGAGAAATGTGAAATCATTTATTCTCAGCAATAACCTGCCTAGCATTAAAAAGTACTTGATGCTTAGTACGGAAATAATCTGTCAGGAAAAATTATTTACACTGATGCAAATTAACTGAATAAATTCGCTTACTGTAGCTTCGTAATGATGGTATGGAGATTCAAGTTGGTTAAAAGTCAGTCTGAACTGAAGATGGATATGGAAAGAATCTTTCAAGAAGTGATCTGACATACTACTGGAGGAAGAGATAACACGTTTATTTGATAAATTCCTTTCATATTTACTAAGAATTTCGGCAATTGATTTAAGCAGGAACATGTAAATCAAGTGAATATGCATGTCTTGCTTATTCAGAACAACAGAATAATATCATCCAAACCATTGTGAGTATGTTTATCCTGATGCCTCGTTTCTAAATGAATAGCTGTGTTTTCCATGAGGTCTTTTTCCAGTCCTCACAAGGCTAGCTTGGACCTGCACCCAAGGGACAAGTCTAGGAGAGGTGAGCCCTTGGCCTGGCACTTAAGCAATATATAGACTGTTCTGTGTGTTCTGCGGGAGAGTCGGTCCTCTCTTAATAGGCTTGCTGTTGCACACCAGTTAACAAGTTTTTATTGGAATCTTAGTCTTCTCTTCCTCGCCAGCTTCATAGTGAAACTTCTTGTAGCTCTTCACCAAAAAAAAAAAAAAAAAAAAAACAACTAGTAAATTATGGGAAGAAGCACTTTGCTGGTGTAAGAAATTTCATTAGTCTAGGGGAAAAAAAGGTGTAAATTGCAGGAAAATGTAAACCACCTCCATGTAACTGATGACTGAATTGTACTATTAAGCCTTTGTAGGAAACTTTCTTTTGAGGTACTGCATGAATTTCTGGAGGCAAATTGACTTGGGTGCAAATCCCAACTTTAAAGGTGTAGAAGTTATCTTTAGTCTAGTTCCTATACTTGTAACTAGAATGACTAGCACAGGAGCAACAAAGTCTGAAGGTGAATGGCAGTGTCCATCCTGTGGTAGTGATTCAGTATCACTCCTTTTCTCCCTTTTCCAAGAACTTTTAGAGTATGAGTTCAGCATTACTTGCTCGAGTGAACAAAAAACATATTCCCTCCCAAGGGAGCATTAGCTAAGGGGCAGTCCTAACAGTTGCTTAGGTTTTTCTGTTTAAATACAAAAATACAAAGGCATGGGCTGGGGGTGTAACTCTGTGGCAGAGTACCTGCTTAGCATGTGCAATACCTTGTGATCCATCCCCAGCACTGCAAAAAGAAACAGATATATTTATATCTCCGTGTGTGTGTGTTTGTAAATCAATAAGGATCTCTTTAAAAAGAAGGTGATTGGTAATCAGTAATAACCTGAATGTTGTTGTTGCATCTTTAGACTTGGAGACAACTGTCATTCAGAGGATCAGGTAAACTCAAAGTGTAGAGGTTATAAATCTTCAGATCAAACCCAGGGCCCTGTGCATTGCTAGGCAAGAGTTCTGACCACTGAGCTCTATCCCTTGCCCTCTTTATAACTTTATGCTAGAAACTAGTGCATTAGAAAAAGAGAAAAAATGAACATCATACAAGAAATTGAGCATGTGGTGAGTCAACTTTGTGCAAGCAATTTCAAAGTATAGATTGCAAATACAGTCAGGGATGCCAAAGAGCAGAAGTGGGGAAAAGCCATGGAGCATTGACTGGGCAGAGAGGGTGGAGAAGAAGAGCAGGTATCTGGGCCGAGACCCTGGACATGAACAAGTGCAGAGGTTACAATTTCGGAGATGCTGATAAGGATGTGCTGAGACTTAGACAGAAAAAAAAAAAAAAAAAAGCCTCAGTCTGCAGAATATGTAAGGAAACCATGTCTGGGAGTGAAAGGTGTATTAGTAAGAAGCAGCTGAGTCTAAGGCCAGAACCTGAGGCAAGCGTGATGGACAGAAAAGGGAGTGATAAGGGGCAGCACCTGAAAGGAGTCACTTCAACTATGCCAAGCTGAGTAACCTGAACCCTGAGGTGAGACTGACTCCAGTAAATGCAGCTTGCACATGTAATTCCCTTACATTGCGATGAAGTTAAGCAGGCCATGCACCTAAAGTGTCTGTGTGCTATAATGGAATATGTGTGGCAGGACAAAGCTGGCATTACCCAAGGAGGAAGGGAGCTAGGTGAATGTGGTCCTCTGCTGGACTGTTACCCAGTATAGTATCAACACAGCCTGGCTCACCCCACTGTGCTCAATCTTGGGAGCAGGACACCTAGCTGCTAGATGACCCTCGTCATGAAAACCAGCCAGCTCTAAGTAGGCCCAAACTCCTCTTTATTACCGTCTGCACGCCAGATGACACACACCAGCACCATGACAGTTTGCAATCACCATGATAGCAACCAGGAAGGACTGGGTAAGGAAAGAAAGCAGGCAGTGTCTAGATTCCTAGGAAACTCCACTCTCCCTAAAACCTGATGAATATGCCTCTCTCTAAATTTTGCTGCCCTGGATCTGTGGCTCCACATCCCTCTCTCCTCGCCCTCAGTGGATTAAGAAGTTGATTTGTGACCTAGACTTCCTCCGCTCCATTCTTCAGTCATTGAAGCTTGTGCTGTTGATGTTCAAATTGGGTTTCCTTAACTGACTTCAAGAACCTGAAGAGGGAAAAGACTTCACCTGGAGGGTCTCTGCCTCTGAAGAGGGTCCAGCATTGCATTGGTAACATAAGCATTCCTTTTTGAGGGAACATGTATCCAAATGAACATGATGGGAAACTTTGGAGTGGGAAGAAGGCGCAAAGAACTGCTGAATGAGGAAGAAGAGAGCTGGAAAGATGTTCCCCACTGCTCCCTCAAGAGCGTGTCTTCCCTCTGACCCGTCCCTTCCTGAGTTGCTGCTCAGTGAGCTGCAGCTGGGACCCTAGGAAATGACTTGTCAGGTGGTTCTACCCTGTCTAGGAACCAAGTCTTTTCCAGAACCTTCCCTTCTTTTTAGCCTAACTCATTATAGCAAAGGGAAAAATTATAAAATTCAACCAGCAGTGAGCCTGGACATCACTTTTTTATCAAATGGACAAGTGATTATAGTCGAAAAGGAGTTATCTAGATAATCAAAGGCCACTTCTGCAAATGATTGACAGAGTGGTTTAACTTTCTAAAGGCTGACTTTAGAAATCACTTAAAAGTGAAATTTGTTTTTCTCTCTCTCTCTTTTTCTCTCTTTTTTCCTGGCTTTGAAACGGAGCTTTACTATCAAGCAGAGGTTTGACAAATTGAGCCAAATTAACTTTTCAGTCTCCTATTTAAGTATTTAGATCATCATGTCTTAAAAACCTTTTTAATAGAGAACTTGAAACATCATTCATTCATTTAACAAACATCAATTGACTGGTTAGTGTGTGCCAGGGTTGCTACTGACACAGATAACATGGGGAAACCTGCTTTTCCATACACATATTTTTTCCTTACAAATGGTGTTCATAGAAAGAATTTTCTTAATTGTAGCATTAAAAAATTACTAAATATATTGAAAATAAATTGGTTAAAGTATCAGTTGAGCTTAAAAAAAAAAAATAGAGGGGAGAGAATTGGGGTGTAGTTAGTAATGCAGTGTGTGTCCAGCATGCACAAAGCTCTGGGTTAAATTCCTATCACCAAAAATAAATAAATAAATAAACTTCAAAATCGAGGGATGGGCCAGGCAAGTTGGTACACACCTGTAATCGCAGCAGCTGGGGAGGCTAAGGTAGGAGACTTAGAGTTCAAAGCCAGCCTCAGCAAAAGCAAGGTGCGAAGCAACTCAGTAAGACCCTATCTCTAAATAAAATACAAAAAAAGGCCTGGGGATGTGGCTCAGTGGTTGAGTGCCCCTGAGTTTGATCCCTGGTACGCCCCCTCCCCCTGAAAAAATCGGGGGATGTAGAATGAAGACTATGGTTAATGCAGGGGCCAGGAGTCGGGTTGCCTGGGTCCATGTTCAGTGTTGACTCTTACAAGTGCATAACTTTGTCCGAGTTAGTCAAGCTCCCACAGCCTATTTCCTTATTTGTAACCTTGAGAATTCTATGTCATAGAGATATTGAAAAAATTAAATTAGATAATGCATGCAGAGCACTTACACAAGGTTAGGTAGATATTTAGTAAACCTTAGCTGTTATTATAGAAGACATTAGTAAGTAAAACATGAGCATTTTTCTGGCATTTTGTTTGGTTCTTTGAGAAAATGGTATTTTTCTATTGCCAAATATAACATGAGTTCTAAAGTTTTAGATATGGTTATTAGGAATAGGAAAAGGCATTGGAATGTTAAAAGAATATATTGGAGCAGGGATGGGGTGTGGTTGGGTGGGATGGGCTGAAGGTGGAGGGGGGGCTGGTCCTGGACTTATAATCCCCCAGCTACTCAAGAGGCTGAGGAAGGAGGATTGCAAGTTTGAGGCCAGCCTGGGCAACTTGGCAAAAACTTGTCTCTAAATAAAAAAACAAATAAATAAATAAATAGCTGGGGGTTGCAGCCCAGTGGTAGAGTGCCCCTGGGTTCAATCCGCAGTACCCAGAGGCTGGAGGAGGTATATATTGGAAAGAGTACTGGTTCTGGAATTTTGGACATGGGTGTCTGTCTAGACTGTGCCATTTAGTAGGTATGAACATTAATGGTAGAAGTAACCTTCACAGTCTACTTCGTAATCTATAAAATGGGTCCAATAATCTATGTCTTGTTTCCTTTTTATCTGAAACATTACGAAGATCAAATAAAAAAAACAGTGTTGGTGAAAATGATTCACAATGGGTAAAAAAAGACTATTATTAAATTGTAACAATGAAAATTCAGGCACAGGGGCACATGCCTGTAGCAGAGGTGGGAAGATCACTTAAGCTCAGAAAATCCTAGTCAACCTGGAACATTCATTTAACGTATAAATAAAGTGAGACCCCACTTCATGAAAATAAATAAATAAATAACTTAAAAAAATAAATCATGATTATGTGATTTCCCTGGGCTAAGGTACTGATTATAACCAATTGGCAAACAGTGTGATAGTGGTTTGTAAATTCCTAAGTGCAAATTACTTTATGGTTAACAGAAATAGATTACAGGGAAGTCTGAAGAAACAAAAGACCTGGATTCTAGTTCTTCACTTAAATCAGCTCTTCTTTTACATGAAAATTATTCAATTCCCTGTGCCTGTGTTTCTTAAAACAAATGTATTTGAAAAGTTTTAAACTTACTGAAAAGTTGCAAGAATAGTAGAAAGAACGTTTGCATATCAGTTATTCAGATTCATCTACAGTTAACAATCTGCCCCAATTGCTTGCTTTATGGTTTTTAATTGGTGCATTATAATTATGCACAATAGTGGGATTCATGATGCCATATTCTTGTATGCACATAATCTAATCAATCCCATTCCCCATTACCTCCCCTTCTCACTCCCCCATCACCTTGCTCTACTCTACTGGTCTCTCTTTTATTGTTATTGTATTTTTTTAAATTAGTGCATTATGATTATATGAACAAGTGGGATTCATTGTGGTTATAGTTGTACATAAACAGAGTGTCATTTGGTTGATTTCATTACCCAGTGCTTCCTCAAGATTTATCAATTTCTTTCTCATGTGCAGAAGCCCATCCACATAGGATGGGGTTATGGATTGATAAATCCATTGGAAACCAAAACTATCACAAACAGAAAATGCATTTGCTACATCTAACCTATTGAACATCACAGCTTACTAACCTACCTTAAATATGCTCAGAACATTAAATGTACATTTACAGTACAGCAAAAGCATGTAACCCAAAGCCAATTTTATACAGTGTTGACAATCACATGATTTATTGAATAGTGAAAAAAGAATGGTAATATATGTACCACACCACCATAACATAAAGATCTTAAGTCGAACTATTATAATCTGTGTATTGTGCGGGGGTGGGGAGGGGAGAGAGAGAGAATAAAATATCCCCCCACAAAAAACTGAGTAATATGCACACATGATCTTGTATGGCTAAATATTAATATTTTGGCATATAGTACTGAGACTGTGGCTTTACTTCTTATTCTTCAAAATGGGCAGAGGTGGTTAAGTGACATGCTGCCTAAGGTCAAAAATCAACTAAAATGTCTAAAAGCACTTTAAAGAGTATAAAGAATAAATTGTTATATAAAATTAAAAGATGCACATTTCATAAACTATGGGGGAAACAAATCACATAAAATTCCTAAGGACTTACAAATTGAAATAGAGCAGAAACTAAGAAAGTCCATTGTCCGTTTCCATACAAGCCAACAAATAATGCCAAATTTATCTCTGCAATGGGAGAGAAAAAAGCTGCTTCCACGCTGTGTGTCACACTGTTGAGTGTGTTTCTCCTCCTGCAAGGACTTGTGTTTTTTAATGCAACTTTTCACTTGATTTTAACAGTTTGTCTTTTTATGTGGTTTTGTGTGCGTGTGCATGTGTGGATTATGACCCTATTTGAGAAAAGATTATAGAAAGTAAAGATCAGCTGATGCTCAACAGCAGAACAATAGAGCTATAAAGGGTTTAGTAAGAGCTCAGCTTTACTTCTTCTGGTGCTGCCTTTAAATAATGAAAATGGCATGCTTTATTTTCAGTATAGACAATAAATGAGATACAAATAGGAATAGGGATGCATTTTTAATAGAAGTATTCAATGTAGAGGCTTAGTCAAAAAATGGTACAAAGTACTCTCCTGGACCAAAGAAATAACTTCATAGAACCCTTTTTCTGCATTCACTGTAATAAGGTTTAGCTGTACAAAAAATAGATTATTATTCTGTCACATTATCTTCACAGTCCCAAAAGAATTCACCCTTTCATCAGAAGTTGTAATACTGGTAAGCCTGATATTTCTATAATTCTAACCAGATTTGCAATCACATTTTCCAGTGGATTGAAATATGACCAATAACCTAAAAATATGAACAAAAACGTTCTTTTCCCTGTGACATATTTCTTTCATTGCTCTGAAAATCATAATGGCTTCCTTTAGATTCTGAAAGCAACAAAAAGCAAATCTAGAACATGTTTGAAAAACAAAACTATTTTTCAAAAAGTCAAAACCACATTTTATGTGTTCTAAATTAATTTGTTTATTTTGAATTATGAAGATGTGTTTCCTTAGCACAAAATGAAAAATGGGAGTTAATGAGTATGAAATATATTTATAATCCATAATGATTAATTTGACTTCCTTTACAAATAAATCAACTTTAAATGTAAATTATATAGATACATAATTGTACATGCCCTCATGTAATTTATTAAGCTACAAAGAATTTTGCTCTTACACTTCTCTTGGAAAAATTCCAGGACCTGAGGAATTATTTCAAATACTTATTTCCCAGGGAAGTGATGTTATTGAGGGGAGTTCAGTTATTCCAATGCAATAGATTTCCCTAATATTGATGTATCTGGAAACCTTGGAGTATGGAGCAGATAAGTAGGGGACAGAAGTCACGAGTTCAGGGGCTGGAGGTGTAGCTTAGTACAGCACCTGCTTAGCACCAATGTAGCCCTGGATTCCCAGAACCCCTTCCTCCAAAAGTCATGACTTCTAAACACTAGTACTTGCAAATGGCAATATCTCTCTCAGATTCAGTTTTCTTGTGTGCAGAAATGGCATCTCCAATTTACATACCCAAATATTACAAATTCCAATGATTTAGCTCAAGGGAAAATGTTTTAAAGGACAATGGTTAATACTGTCATCAGCATTTGGGCAGTATTCTTTCAGTCTTGATTTTAAAAATGCCATTACGAAGAAAGTTCTCTATAATAAAGCTGTGTACTTTCAGATCCTCCATAGCAACAGTGCTAGTTATTTCTGTTGGAATGGATTTTCCACAAGGGACACATCTGAAAAATAAATCCTTTTTCTTGCATTTGGTCCAGTCTCTATCATTCCTTATGGTGCTCTCTGCTCACCAGAGCACTCAGCAAGGGAGTCCATGGGCAAAAGGAGGGCTGAGCTCATCTCTGCATGTTCCTGTTGGGTCCTAATGCAAAATTGATACATGAACTCACTGTAGGCCCAAGGAGAAATTCATTGACTTGGGCTTTTTGATAAAACCGGAGTTGTAGAAGTCTCTCAGGTAAGAATGAGTTTTGTGGATGTGACTCAGTGATAGAGCATTTATTTCCCTGGCATCCCTAGGCCCTGAGTTTGACCACCAGCAATCACAAAATAAATAAATCTAAGGTATACCTCTAAGATTCTGTGATTCTATGGCATCTTATGGGCCTTTCCTGGAACCCCAAATTCTCAATTACTTAACAAACCACACATAAGATTCCGTGTATTTGACAGAATGTGTGATAATTTAAAGTAATTAATTTAAAGCCTCTCATCTCACTTGCTAATTGTCCTGCACAGGAGAATTCCATTCCTAAACAAAGAATTTTTATAATAAATCGAGCACACTTATAAACTCAGCTACCTGGGAAACTGAGGCAGGTGGATCACCAAGTTCAAAGCCAGCTTCAGCAACTTAGTGAGATCCTAACCAACTGAGCAAGGTCCTAAGCAACTTAGCAAGACCCTGTCTCAAAATAAAAAATAAAAAAGGGCTGGGAATGTGGGTCAGTAGTTAAGGGCCCCTAGGTTTGATCCCTGGTACCAAAACTTTTTAAAAAAGAAAAAGAAAAAAGGACAAAAGACTGTGACAAAACAGAAACAAATAAAATCATATCTCATTTCAAAAAAAAAGAAAACAAACAAACAAACCAATATGATTCACTGTGGTTTTTACAGGGTATTTTAATTCATGCAATGCAAGAGATATTGGACAGGTCTATGTATCTAGCCCTGTCCCTGAAATTCTGGTTTGGCTATAATTTTAAAGGCCCTTCAAAACAGAATTGTCACAATCTCTCCAGTTTAGCTCTCAAGAGAAATTAATTGATAACATAGAATCTCAAGTGACTGGCATGTGAGTGACACCTTGCTATACAATTTCACATCTAATCAAGGAAGATGGGAATTCTAGTTGGCCTATTGTCTATTTGAATCTGATTCTGGATGGAATCCAGCTGGCTGTACTGCAGCTCTGGAGAGCGATGTGGGCAGAAGATGGGGAAAAAATTTGAACCAGAGAAACTGACTGAGATAGTGACTTCCACATTGTCAAAAGAATGCCTGGTGTAGCTGTTGATTTGCTGCTGCTTCGTTTCCTAAAATTGCTCAATGACTAAAATGCAATTTTCTATCCCAGTTCTTTGACCATTCAAATTGTGAATGTGCAATGAAGGACTACAACATATGCTGGATTCTTCTTTAAAGCTATAATTAATAAAATCAGAGGTTTAAAACGCACTCAGCTTCTGCTTTAATGTTTTTTTTTTTTTTTTTTTTTTGTTGTTGTTGTTGTTTTGTTTTGTTTTTGGTACCAGAGCTGCCTAACCACTGAACCACATCCCCAGCCCTTTTTTTGTATTTTATTTAGAGACCGGATCTCACTGAATTGCTTAGGGCCTTGCTAAGTTGCTGAAGCTGACTTTGAATACATGATCCTCCTGCCTCAGCCTCCTGAGTCCCTGGCACTCAACTTGCCTTAATGTTTCTAATAAGAGTAAGGAAGCAGCATGAACAATCTGTGAGAAATAGCAATAAATGCAAAATTGGACATGATTTAAGAGCTAAAATTATGACAAGATTTTAAGTGGTAAAAGAGCACATACAAAAGGAAAATTATAAATGGTTGGAAACATTAGGAGTTTTTCTTTTCAGTGATGGGTGGTGGGATTTGGACATGTTGAATCATGATGGGAGGCAGCCCTACCCTGAACACAGTCTGAGCACTACATTGTAGTAGAAATAAGAGGTGTAAATTCAGGACATGTTGGATTAGCTTAGTAAAGAGCAGAAAGCATGTGGAGGAAGTGGTATGGTCACAGTGTGGAAACAGTGTGGAGATCCTTACGTGCTGGTACTTTATTTAGACTGGATGCTATAGAAAATTGGAAGACAGTTATTTTAGGGTAGCAGAGTGACATGAGGAAACAGTGCTAAAGGAAGACTAGTTTTGCTATGCGAGATGATATGAGGATAAGGAGCTAAAGTACAGAGTTCAATTTAGAAGCATAAAAATGATACAGAACTGGATTAAAGTCCTCCCCCTTTCCCATAGCATCCTTTAGTTTCAAGAATGTTTTATTTGGCTTATCTTAAGGGAAGAGAAGAGATTATCAGTAAAGAAGGAGAATGCAAAATACTAGATGGAAGGATTGGCAGAGTAAAGGCAGAGATAATAGATTGCTCCACAAAGGTAATCGATCCACTCAAAATCACACTATTAATAGCAGTCTTATTCTAGAATCCAGATTTCTCATGTATTTTCCACTGTACCACCCCAGCTCTTTTTCCTAGCTACAACACTACTGCCATTATTTAGCAAATTTTATTTCATTTCTTTGTTTATTAAGTCATGAAAAGTCAAAGACATAATAAATAAAATGTAGATTTTAGTTTATTCTTGGCCCAGCATGAAATATGATTTACCTGAAGTCAGTGAGGCAGTCCAGAGGTATTGGAATCTTCCAGAAGAATTATGACAATTGCAGACACAATTGTAGGAACACTTATAATTTCATACATATTCTGAGACTGTTAAGTGGTAGACAGCTATTTTTGCAGCAAATGAATGGTGAGAGTAACAATTGTTAAATATAAAATTTTTATGTAATTAATTATTACTCTGACTTCTGGCTTTATTTTTGTGTCAAGAAAGTGAGTTTATGACAGAACATGTTTTGACTACATGGATATTCTTTATATCCACTTGTTATCAATTTTTTTTTTTCCTTACAAGGATGACACTTTTCCAATTCAAGAAGTCTCTGTACCTACAAGACAGGTTTAGAAGCTTAGTATGGAGGAGTGGAAATGTGAATTGAAGTTTGAATTTAGAAATCTGAAATTGAGAATGTCGGGAGTATCAGTCTCAGTTCCATCACATCATCTCCTTTCAAGGGCATTTTGTTCCTTGAATTAAGTGAATGCAGGGGTGCTAAGCTGGGCATCTGAGCCCAGCTTCTCTGCTGGCTGCAGATGATGCTTATTGCTCTATGGCACTTAAGCATGCCAGCCACTAATGGTTTTCAAATACAAACTGGATCATGATAATTAAAGCTTCATGCCTGGCAACTCTGAGAAAGAGATTACAGGTGCTGATACTTTGGCTGGCATTTCTCTCTTAGGAACCAAGGAACATGGTTCAGAGCACTCAGTTGGTAAAATAAAATAGGTCAAAATATTCATTAAAAACTTGAATGGAACTCAATTCCCCCTTCTTTTTTTTTTTTTTTTTTTTTTGGTGGTACTACTAGGGATCAAACCAGGGATGCTTTAACAACTAAATTACATTTTAGTCTTTTTTATTTTTTATTTCAAAACAGGGTCTCCCTAAATAGCTGAAGCTGGCTTCAAACTTGTGAACTTCCTGCCTCAGCCTCCCAAGTTGCAGGGCTTACAGGTGTGCACTACCATACCAGGGAGAAACCAGAACGCGGTCAAGCCTCCATAAGCAATGCAATTCCCACATATTTTCAGTAACAGAATTAGATTTTAATTTAAATATTTCTGCCTCCGGCTCTGTATTCTTCAATCAAGTTATCCTCAACAAACTTCAAGAGATTATAATATGGCAAACAGTTATCTACTTCTACTAAAACTGTACCTAATCCTGAAAATTGCCCACTGAATTAGATTGAATACTTGAATGGGTATTCTAGCTAGAAGTGGTGGTGCACGCCTGTAATCCCAGCAGCTGGGGAGTCTGAGGCAGGAGGCTATCAAGTTCAAGGCCAGCCTCAGTAACTTTTTGAGGCCCTCAGCATTTAGCAAGACCTGTCTCAAAATCTCAAAATTAAAAATAAAAAGGGCTGGGGATGTGACTCAGTGGCTAAGTGCCCCTGGATTCGGTCCCTGGTAAAAAAAAAACAACAACAAAAAAAAAAAAACGATTTTTTTTTAAAGGGCAAAGCAAGAGGGTTTAGCAAGAAAAGCAGGAGAATAGAGAATGTTTTCATAAATCTTAAAATTAAGAGTGGTTGGGAGTGGAGGTATAGCTTAGTGGTAAAACACTTGCCTAGCTTGTGTGAGGCTATGAGATTTTGTCTATGTACTAATTATCTTAATTTGATTATCACATATTTATATATTTGTCAAAATATCATACTCAACCCCATGAATATGTACAATTATTGTGTGTCAATTAAAAAATTTAAGAAGAATGCTTTGTATAGCAAAGAAGTAAGTAGGTATATCATTTATGAAGTAAAACATTCATACATGCTGTAAAAGGATGTCAATCAAACTTTTTCAAGGCAAAACCTGAAGACTTATGAGCAGAAGAAACTTATATCCATGTTCATATTTATAAAAACAAATATAGATTTATATTTATATATATTTATATTAAACATACTTAAGTTTCATCTCTTCTTGCCTCCAGGAACTCTTTAAATTTTATGTTCCCCTCCACCAATGTTTTCTTAGGTGAAAGAAGAGAATTATAGGTGTTTTGCAGACATAGTTTGTTGTTCTGACTTCAAAATTCATTATTTTACCAAAGTTAGAAGAACTAGATTTTTACTTGGTCGACTACTTTTTTTCTTTAACCTGAAGAAAGATTTTGGTTTAAGGAGGCATGTGTCTTATTTCTTAAAATTGCATTTACATATTTTGTCTAATTTACATATTTTGTCTAATGCCTATTATTAGGCATTAGTTAAGGTTTAAATTATCAGTTTAAATTATATTATTAAACATTAATATACACATATATTTATGGATGTTTGCATTTTAAAGTTATCCCAAGTGTGATCTGAAACAATAAACATTTGTTTCACAATAACCATCATCCCTTTGGAAATTCATGGTGCTGCCATTGTCCCTTAATGTCACCTCTGTCCTCCATTTGACCAGGTTCTGTTACTGTTTTTATTTCTTCATAATGTTTCTTATACCCACACTTTCCCCATTCCATTGCATTAGTGGGAAGAGATAGCTTTTGTTTTGTTTTGTTTTAATTTGGGGACCCTCCCAATTATTATTACGGTTGTTGTTGTTATCTTTTCTTTTTGTGGCACTAGGGATTGAACCCAGGGCTTTGCACATGTTCTCTCACTGAGCCACACCCCCAGCCTCTCATCTTAATTATCTTGTTTTTGTCTTCTCCCCACACCATGGCTTAAGTTGCCTAGGACATCTGTTTAACTATAAAGTCCAACCTCTCAGCTGGTCATGTAGTTTTAGTTACTCAGGAGGCTGAGGCAGTAGGATCACTGGAGTTTGTGAATAGCTTGGGCCACTCAGGAGGACCCCATCTCAAATAAATAAAAATAAAGTACAACCTTTCCACCGGATGTGTCAGGACACTCTAAATTCTGGTCTGATTCAGATACAGCTTGAGGCACTTATGGTAGTAAAGAGCACAGAGCGGGATCAAGGAAGACCTGGACCTTTTTCCTTCTCCTTTCTCTTCCTTCTCTTTATCATGCCCCCATTTTTTCCTCCTATTTCTCTTTCCCTAAGTGATTTCCTCCATTATATACTCAAATTGTGCCTATTCAAATTCTCCAACAACAACAAAAAAATTTCAAAAAGTGACATTCAAGACTGGGAGTGATGATACATGCCTGTAATCCCAGTAGCTAGGGAGGCTGAGGCAGGAAGATTGCAAGTTGAGGACCAGTCTCAGCAATTTAGTGAAGCCCTAATGTACTCAGTGAGACCTTGTATCAAAATAAAAAATAAAAAGAGCTCCAGATGTTGCTTAGTGGTTAAGCAACCCTAGGTTCGGTTCCTGGTACCAAAAAAAAAAAAAAAAAAAAAAAAAAAAGAAAAGAAAAAAGAAAAACGACCTTCTCAGTTTAATGCCAAGCCTTAAAACAATGCAGTTGTTTATTGTTTATGCATTTAATGTATTGTACATTGTGTGATGACCATGTACCCATTTTATAGAGAAGGAAATTGAATAAAAGAGAGGGTAAATAAATTGTCTGAGATCGCCCAGTTCAGAATGGAGATGAGTCACTGATCTAATTCATCTGCCTGTGGATCTTAAAAAAAGTCCTGTCCAGCTGAGTTTCCAACTCTTCCAATAGGGGGCTCAGTTAACGTCTCTTTAATTTAAATAGTACTAGTAACTGATACTTATCCACAAAATTCTTTGCATTACTGTTGAAAAACTTTTTGTGTGTATGTCTTCCCCTCACAACTAATCTTGATAAACCTTCAGGGCAAGAATGGTGTCCTAAATTATTTTATATTTCTCTCTGCATCAAAATAAAAATACACACACAGGAAGTTCTCAACTATGAAGGGCTTTGTTATGCTTACTATTTTTTTTTTTTTTTTAATTTGGTTCCAGGGATTCAACTCTGGAGCTCTTAACCACTGAACCACATCCCCAGACCTTTTTATTTTTTATTTTGAGACAGGGTCTCCCTAAGAGTTACCTGTACCTTTTGAGTCTGATTCTATGTGGCACACTATGGCTATTCCTTTGGACAGAAACTCCACGGCTGAAAAGTAGAGACTTAAGCTGTTTGGCACTGAATACATCCCCCAAATCTCCTTTACTAAATACGGATATCATATATGAAGAAGAATCTGGTAACACGTGTGAAGCTCTAGGTGTGCCAAATAAAAAAAGACTCCATAACCTATGCTTTTATTCATTTGCTATTTTCAAAGCATCTTCCTTTCTCTTACTAGCATGTTACTCTCAAGAGGAAAAAGGAGAACATGATTTGTAGGGGCCTCTCTTCTGGGATGCAGTTCTTGTAAGATGAAAGTTAAGAGCTGAGGTTTCAAGAATTTCTGGATGCACTGCAATGCACATCTGTTTACTAGGACGTTCTATTCAGGAAAAGATTGATTATTGGCAGGTGAAGGTTAAGAGGGAGGCTTTACTTGGGCAGGAAGTCTATTTAAAGAACATGTTATATTATAGAAAGGAGCTTTGGTACTAAGCCATATTAGGGATAGGAGTTGAAGATAAAATCCACAGGTGCACATTTCTAAAGTAAGGTATCAATAAATGCACACTCTGAATACAATTAATCTTTTTTTTTTTTTTTTAACCATGACTCTTGTATAGTTAATTAATAATCTATCTTCAATTTTATTTTAAACTAATATAGCAGGTGTATTCTATGAGTTATAATATTATACAATAAAATTGGACAAGAGACAAACTCTATAATTCGTTTTCCATTTCAGTCATTAGGTAAATGCTATTGTTGCCCAGAAAAAAATCGGGAAGACACTCTTAGATTGGATAGTATTTGGATTTTTTTTATCAGATAATACAGGAGGATTTTCCTGAGTTCTTGAAACTCTTGTTTCAGTCACTCTTTGTTAACTGTGAAAACTAGAAAACTAGAATTGAATGACCAGTGTCCAAAAACATATTTTCCAGGTGGCATTCAGAACTTTCTCAATCAGTAGCAGAAAAGTCTGCTACTTGCAGACAGAAAAAATCATGGAACAGAGCAATAAACCTAGTTCATGGCTGAGGGTCTAGTTCAATGGTAAAGGCTTGATTTCTTGGCATGCACAAGGCCCTAGATTCAGTCCCCAGTACTGCAAAACTAAAAAGTCCCATGCCTGTAATCCCAGTGACTCAGGAGCCTGAGGCAGGAGGATAGCAAATTCCAGGCCAGACTGGGCAACTTAGTGAGACCTTGTCTCAAAATAGAAAATACAAGGGGCTGGGATGTAGCTCAGTTGAGGAAAAAAAAAAAAAAAAAATCCTTGAACTAGTCCAGTTAATTGCAGCAACAAAACTAGTATCTCACAATGCAATTCGTAACTCAAATCAAGATTTGGGCAATGTCAACAGAATGGATCAAAAATGAGAAGTAAAATAAACACATACAAATTACATGTTAGTAGATAAAAATCTGTAGAATCAATATGTTAGGAAAAGAAACATGCTTAGGTATGTGATAAGCCAAGTCCCCATCTTACAATGATACACTTTTCTTACAAAAATGTCTAGGCTTGTTCATGAATTTATTGTCCATATGAACTTTAGACTTTTTTTTCATGTTTAACAAGAGCCATCTGGTCTCCTGCCAGTCCTTAAACTCTGCTCCTACCAACATCCCCTAACCTTGTGCTAGAATTTGATTAGTATGACATGAACCTTGCCAGTTAATTTTGAGAGAATATACCTTTGACAATTAAGACTTTACATCCAGAAATACAGAGTTTGTTTATTCAACATAGAAGTCTGATGCCAACTATAGTTAGTGGTGTGCCTGAGTCCCCAAGAGTTGCATTTGAGAAATGTAGAAATACATTTTGTACCTGTGTTGTGAAAGGAGGGAAAAAGGTAGAAGATCTTAACTTTGAAGGTAATGTGGAGAGCTCTATGATTTTCAATTAGCAAAGGTTTAATACCTTACTACTCAGGAGTACATGGGTTATAATTTTGAGGACACAATCGGTGAGGTTGGCTGCTACAACTGAAGATGAGTTCAAGCAACATAAGTGTTAATACTGTTCTTTGAAAGTTCAATGGACATGTTTGTCAGGGAGAGAAAAAAATTTCCAGAAACATTGTGTTGTGCCCCATCCTAGGCAGTTGCAGTGTCTCCCCTCTCCTTGGCCTAGGGCAGGTGCAGACCAGATGATCAAGGTTGAAAAGAATACCCTTTGATCTACCACAAATCCCTGAAAACTAGAATTGAATGACCAGTGTCCAAGAACATATTTTCCAGGTGGCATTCAGAACTTTCTCAATCAGCTGCCCTTGCGGGGAAAGGTGCCAATATTTGACAGTAGAGGAAGAGTTGGGGAACAGACAAGAACTGAAGCTTCTTGTTTTCAGCTTTTTGTCAAGTTTGTTTTGGTGGTGAAGGATGGCAAAGATCCAAGTCCCTTGCCTTGTCAAAATTGTATTTTGCTTTAGTGATCATTTCTGGAAGCTTGAGCTGACTCTCCACAGTGGTTTGTCAAGTTATTATTTCCTTCTAAATAATATTCTAGGAAAAAGGAAGAGGAGCACATGAGTCTAGGTGAGTCAGCCTCCCTGGTGAGATCAATTGATTGGGTCCTTTGCTTCCCCACAGCACCCTGGGCCAGACTTGCTTTTTATGATCACTAATGGAGGACCCAGGATCCTATCCTCCATGTATCAGCTCTTGCTAAGGTCCCTACAGATCCATGAACTCAGTTGCTCTAAATTCCTAGTGTCCAAAATCCTCTCCCTCACTTTCCCTTTCTCTACCCCAGTTCCTTGCCTTCAGTGGCAGAAGAAAATGCTAAAGGAAAACACACCATAAATAGAATTAATGACTGACATAACTGAGGTGAACACATCCCGCATCCAAAGTACATCCATATATGCACCTACGAACCTTCTCTCGCCTCCTTTTCCTGGACATCTAACACTGGACACATGCTTTCTTCACAACATTCCCAGGGGAAGTAGCCCTATTTCTATTTTACAGAGAAAAGAGCTGAAGCTCAGAATGGTGAATTCCCTTGTTCAAGACCACGTGGTTAGTCTCTGGATTAGAACATAGATCTGTTTGAACCCAAGGCCTGTATTCTCTTGCTCCAAAGCCATATTTAGAACTTTGTAACTATTTGTTAATAGATGCAATTTCTACCATAGTTACAGAGAACTGAAATAGGGATTTCTCATATATAATACTTAAATTTAATTTTAGGCAATAATTTCACATTCTGCCTAAGTGGCATCTCCCCTAAGACTCCCTAAAGTAACAACCTGTTGAATTTCATCATTTTTTTCCTTTCCTCTCATGAAGGGGGAGGAAGGTGCAAGAGTCAGTTAATGGTGCCACACTGGGATAAATAGAAGCAAGTACCTCAGTAGAATGCTGGAATGTTCCAGTGAGTTAGACAACACACATTTATTGGTGTCTTCTGTGGGGCATAAAAGTGGATCAGGCCATTCCATATCATCCTATCTTAAGAGTCAAGGAACAAAAAAGCAAATTATAATGCAGGATAAAAAAGAAAAAGAAAAGGCAATTGTGCTAAGCACTATCCACAGATAACTAACTAATGGGCAGCATCAAGGAAGGGTGACCATCACTGGAAGAGGTGGTGGTTGGGGGAGGCTTGAGGAAGAGATGGAACTTAAACTTTAAGAGATGAGCAAATAAATAGAAGAGAATGAATATGGGAGCTTGTTCCACACAGGCTCAGGAGTGCAGAGGAACCTGCATGTGAAGATGAACTCCTTTTACAATCAGCTAGAAAACTGGAGTAGTTGAGGCTAAAAGAGACAAGGAAGGGCAGGACACTGACTTGCACGTCAGCTGCGGGGAAGGTTGGCAGGTGGTGGTGGGGATCTGGTTGGAAAGTGGAGGTCAAGTACAGAAGGTCAGCACATCAGATTGAGAAGTCTGAACTTCATCTTGTGGTGATTCCTAGAGAGAAGTGGTGTTCCAGGAAACACAGTCTGCAAGTAGGGAACAGAAGAGCAAAATGGGGACCTGAAAAGTAGCTCAGTGTAGAGTGTGTGTTTAGTGTGCCCGAGGCTCTGAGTTCAATCTTCAGTTAAAAAAAAAAAAAAAAAAAAAATGGAGGAGAGAATAGAGCAAAGAAGACGAGGTAAGGAGGCTGTTTCAACTCTCCACGTGTGAGAGCATCATTGCACTGGGACAGTAGCTGTGGGCCAGATGTGGAAGGCATTTTAAAGGAAGGACTCAGAATTCGATGACAGATTGGTTATGGGGGAGAGGGAAATATTACGGGAAAATAAAAGCCAACAGACCAATTCCCCTCCTCCCCAGCATATTGAGATCAAATTGAAAATATTTTAAATAGGAAACATATTTCAGAATAAACGTTTTCCATAAAATATCTTCTTTCAACTTCTTTTTCCTGGGTCTAATCTAAAGTAAAGGTGAATTTACCATATGATCATAGACTTAAGTTTATACATGAGCCCCTTTTCCCCCAAAGTCAATAATGATGATTAAAAATAATAATCTATTTAGAGTCAGCTTTTAAAAATCTTAATCCCCTTAAATTTACTCCATGCTCTGCACACAAAAGTATTGCATACGGAAAAAAGAACCAGATGTCCTGAGCTGACCCATTGGTTGGCCTCATCCACATAATGGTTGGGAAACTCTTAATACTATATGTAGCTCAGTATCAGAAATCCTGCTTTATACATTTAATGAATAAATGTGTTTTAAATCTAAAACAACAAAAGAACCAAACCCCTATTCATTCCTACGTGGCTACGCAATTAGGAGAGGAAATGAAAAGTGTCCCATTTGCCACTTGTCTTGACAATGACAATGGAAATGGCCACAACAATCTGTCTGACATCATATCAATTTCCTTAGGAGGAAAGCACCCCTTTCAGTTCCCTGATGAAGGTCCCCACTCAGTTTACCATGTGTTCTGTCAGTTCCTGGCTGAGGGTAGGTCAGCATTCCCCTCTACCAGAACTTTCATTTTTTTCAGAACCCCTCTAAGATTTGTCATCTTAGGTCACACCTAGAGAGAAGGCTAGAGCAACGGTGCACACTGAGATTGCCCCACTCCCAGCTGTCCCGGGACGGGTATCTCCTGTGTTCAAACACTTTTACAGCTGTTAGAACACTGATGGGAACTTCATGTGTGTTCCAGCACTAGTGCTGTCAGAGAGAAACCAAATGTCAAACCCAAGTATGTGGAAGTCACCATAAATAAGTCTTTGATTGTTCACCATCTAGAACAGTAGATTTAGATTTTGACTAGAAACTGATTGCCCTGTGGGCAGTATCTTAAGCAAGCCCTTTCAGTTCATTACATAACTTCATATTACCTTGTTAGGGGGACAGAAACACAACTTTGTCTCTTCTCTTTCTTGTTTCCATCCTGCGTAATCCTTTGTACGATTGATATTTTTTGGGGGAGGGGTTCTCCCATATGGTCAATCTTGTGTGGACAGCCTTGTGATCCGTCTAGAGCACCAGGGACATAGGGTTGTGGGGCTTCTGGTTCTAAACAGACCTTGCCTTTGTTAGAATGCAGTCACATCATATCTCATGGAGGGGAATCCAACCTGTTAGCAGGAAGTTTACTTTTTCCTGAAATATCTCTGCAGTGGTAGAAAACGGCAGGGATACTTAGCCCCATACCTGCTCCATGATGTACAAGTAGTTCTGATCCTGATACAACATGAGATATCAGTCTGCCTTTCTGTTTTTTTATTGTTTTAAACCCCAGTTCCATTGTAAAGCCAAAATGGAATGATTGGAATTCCAAAAGACTTCAGCTTGCGAACTAAGTCCTATTTTGGTTATGTAATATTGGGAATCAGATAATACTCAGCTGGAATAACTGCCTGGTTATAAAAATATTTTCTCACTGAAGATTTTTCAAACCATAACCAGAGCATATTCTGAATAATAACTAGGCCCTAAACTAAAATATTGTTTTAATCTTAACTTTTAAATGTATCTATTTATTTATTTACTTTTTTTTTTTTTTTTTTTTTTGCAATACTTGAAATCGAACCCAGGACTTTGTGCACACTAGGCAAGCACTCTACTACAGAACTGCATGCCTAGCCTACGTATTAACTTTTCCTAAAAAGAGGACTTAAAACTGCCTGGCTGCAAAAACCAAAACAAAACAAAACAAAAAAACAAATTATATATATATATATATATATATATATATATATATATATATATATATAAATGCAACCTGAAACATCATTTTGCAGGCATCTTTATGCAGTTCAGTTCTAAAAGTCACTAGCCGTCACTCCTGCTATTCAGCCTACTAAACAGCTCCTATTTCAGAATAGCTTATATACAGTATTATTCACACTCTCTCACCTGCAAAGGATAAGGACCGTGTTGGGTTTCTCTATCAAATACGCAAGTCCAGTAAGAGCAAGAATTCTTGCACATCATAGGTATATTATGAACGTGTGCGTAAGAACAAGGTTTGGGTGACAAAATCTCATGGACTCACCTTTCTTGTTCAAACATTTGAAAAGTGAAAATTTCATGTTTTGATCCACTATAAAAATAGAGCATCCCCCTGAAAGGCCTTTTTTATACCACAAATTAAGCATCGAACATAAACCTCCTGGTTATATTCTTTACAATTTAAACTTGGTGGGAGTTTTGGGAGAGTGGTCCCTCACACATAGGATGACAACTCACTTTATGCTGCTCAAGCCCTCGATGACCATTAATTTCCAACGACTAATTTATAATTAAAACCTTTTTGTTTGTTTATAACCAAGTCTGAATATCTATTTACATTTAATTAGCACTTCAGATAGCCTGTTTAAAACCTATAAACGTAGTGACTTTAATGATCCATTACAGATATGCTACTTAGTTTTCCATGACTTGTAAAACTTTCACAAACAGATCTGCAAATGAATTACCTCCATCTGCTTCCCCTGCAGCTGCAAGAGGGCTGTGTTAAAGAGCATTTTCCTCTTTCCTCCTCTTCTGCTTTCCTTTCAGCTCCCAGCATTTTTGTTTTAAAGTCAACCTACCCGCTGCTCAAAGGGTAGTCCCTTCTCCTAAAGAGTTTCCGAACTTTATAGTCAATCTCCAAAAAATTTGTAAAAACCACTTTGCTCCATCATAAATCAGACACGATCTACCTTGTACCAATCGGTTAACAAAGCATTTCCATCTCTGCCAGCAACTCCGTACTAGACCCTTCAAAGACTTTATGAATTGTGTAGTAAAATGCAACAGTTTGAAACTGAATTCTGATTTTGAAAGCTCAAATAAATGCTCTCTTGGCCTTGATCATCCCTGACGAGCAGTTTACAGTCACGGCTTTGGGTGTATAATGGGGATCTTAAAGGGCACAAACACGGCTCCAAAAGACATTTTCTTAGCTACACCTTCCAGAGCAAGGCATGAGAAGTGTTAGTTCTGTAAAGACAGCCAAGCATCAAGCTATGTGCACTGTTATCTGTCAGCCGTACAATAGCAGCATTGATAGGACAGCACCAACTGGCTTTGACAAGTGTGCTGTGCTAGCATTCCATTCAAAACTATGGCAAAAGAGAGAGAGACAGAAGCATTCAATGTCTTTTACTTTACCTGAAAAAAAAAACGGCTTTTCTTGTGGCTGCCGAAAATAAATTCCTCCTCTTCTTCTAAAAGCAAAGTAGTTGTATTGCCTGCAACTCTCACTTGGAGAAGACCACACAGCTCCAGCAAGGCAGCCTTCCTTCTCTTAATCCCCACTCGAATGTGATGACACACACTAACCCCAACCATCTGTTGAAACACGTCCTCAAGCACTCAGCACAGTGGTGTGTCAAGACAGGCTGCCCAATCCAATTGCTGGGGCTGGGTGTCTCCTACGGATTGGAGGCTGAGGGCAGGGCTGAAACTGGAGGTCTGAGAACTCCCAGTCAAGTAACCTGAGATTTTCGGAGAGAAAGGACTGCTATAAAAAGAGGAGGAGGAGTGGGAGGTGCTAAAGGGAAGGTAGAGGGAATGAATTATTCTGGTGGCCAGTTGTGCGTTACTTTTCACAACTCCTTGTGCTCCTCCAGGACAACGGGGACCCTCGGTAGGATGCCCAGAAACACTAAAAATCTTTTACAGCCAATCTATTGAGGGCAATCTTCTCAGCAAGCCACTTTCTCCCCCCCACCGGAGATAAAAGATTCTTCTTGACATGCTGATAAAGTGTTAAATGTGGGAGTAGTTTGCACTGAAATGTGACATCTACATTTTGAAATCTAAACTCCTACCTTCCTTTGATTAGATCGTGGCTGCCTTCAGCATTCCTGGGAGGGTGCGGGTTGGGGGGGGGGGGCGCCGCTAAGAGCAGAAACTTCTCTATTGCCACATACAGCTCTGCACTGTTTGCTACAGGCTGAACTTCAGAAATAGTCAATGAAAATCATTTTCATTTCTGCTCATGTAAAATCGCACGCGCTCTCATAGATAAAGGTGGTTTTTTTAATCACTCGCTGCTTTTACAGACATCTCTTTGTAAAAGCACTTGGTACCAGAAGGTTGCACTCTGTCATTGATTATTTTTATTGGCTTCTAGTTAATTGCACTTATAATGTCCATATAGCTCAAGCAGCTCATTAACAATTTTGCTTTGAAATGTTTTCAATTTTTAGTCATTTCAATACCGCCTTCTTACGTGCATTTTTTTTTTTTTTTTTTTTTTTTTTTTTTAGTCCTCTGGACTGTTTTAAAAGAACTAATTACTTTGATAGCAGTCTGAATCAGAACATGGCTTTGTTACAGTGCCTTGAGAAGTCTGGAAATAAATGACTTATAAATCTTATCGTTTAAAAAATTCCATTAGACATCAAGGGATTTGATAATATTAAAAAGAAAATAGGGATTTTAAATATGATCAACTCTCTGACATTATCTGTGGGAAGCCAACATTTTAAATATTATATCTTTAAAATTTTTCTGAACTGGGAGGAGGATTGCTGGGGGAAGAAAAAAAGGAACATGTTAAACTTGTCTAGAGCATCAAAATCTAGACTATAAATAGGTATCCAATATTTGCAGTATCAGTATGTGAAAGAGAATCGTCTCAGTATCTAGGAGCATTAACTTGATCAACTTGGATTTTTTTTCAGGAATTTTCAAATAAAATTATATTAAGAAACTTAAAAATGATTCCTAGTGCAGTTTTTTTTTTCGAATCACAGGATTACAGAACTATTATTTTCATACAGGAAAGTTTTCTTATAACTTGGTTGTAAAGAAGGAGAAAAAAAGGGAATCAGAGGTTGGAGCCCTGATTCATTTGCTCAGTTTCTTCCCAGAAGTGATTATGAGGTGTCTGTTTCACAATAAATAGTGTATTCACTAAACCACTACTCCTAATCACCTAAATCCAGATACATAATCAACACAAACATTCTCAACAATGGCAAGTGGCAGGGCAGGGCTAAAACTTCCCTGGGGCACCATAAACTTCTAATAGTACCAATTATTGTAAGGCAGTTTTTCTTTTTTTTTTTTCCTTTTTTTTTTTTTTTTTTTTTTAGGTAGGGGGAGTGGGTGGCTAATCCAACCAGACCTGTGTCTGGAAACCTGGATTACCTCAACTGCATAGATTTTGAAGACCCCCGAGACATTATTAAGGTAGTTTGCATTCTCTTAAACTTTAAAATGAGTTACAAAAGTAAAACCTAAGAAATTGTAAAGGTGTTAAATCAATATGTTTTATCAACCCTGAGCTTGTAACTCACCTTCTAAAAGACATTTCCCAAATGGGCCTGGCTCTGACCTACATTATTGTTTAAAATGCTTTTTATTTTTTTTTAACATGCACATTTTATTCTATTCTTCATTATAAACCTTTTCATTAAATCTAAGTTACTACTTCTCTTTTAGTGATAACTCCAACTACTTAACCTGCTCACCACTTGCTTTAAAATAAAAAAAAAAATAGAAGCCCTGGCCATTTGCTCTGATTGCAATGCTGGCTCTGGGCAGTGGCTGCACATGCCACCTTTCAAAAGTGTTGTAAGATGAGTCCACAAAGACGCATTTTTCGTTGTTGTTCTGAAATGCTTTTGTTAGGGAAAATCAACTCAAACCAAAACCTGAAGCTGGTGCTGCAGGATAAGGTCCCGCTCCCCTTCTCTCTGCAGCCAGCTTTCATGCTCAGCAGAGTGTCAGTTTAGAAGTTAAGAATTTTCCATTACTTTCCTTCCTTTCTCCTTGCCATCTGCAAACAGTTTATTTTTTAAGAAAAAAAAAAAAAAGTGAAATTGATTCTGTCTTGAAAAATCTAAACCTAAAATACAGCACATTCTCAAAGATGATATCCAGCATTTTAAAGTCAGAACGGGGTAAGGGGGAGGCTGAGTGCAGAGTGAATAGCTTCATCATAGGAATTAAGTGAGGACACTCCTAAAATGAAAGATTAATTGTAGGTAACGGTGTTATTGAGGAATAGCCCCTCCTATTCTGTTCCTACAGTTAAAATGTCCCTTTACTTATTAGCTCCAATTAGTTTCCATGGTAACCGACCAGCCCTTGTAAACCCCGCACTCTGAGCTTCCCTGATCTTTGTCTAGACTGAGCTCACCACCCTTCTTCCTCCACAGATGGTAGTTGAGCTGAGTCTGTATCTATATCCATATCTTTTGCACACACATAACTGGCACACAAGGGCCCACGTTCACTTTTTTGCTAGCACAATGGTGGCCAAGGGAGAATGGAAGTGGCATTTAATCCCCCAGCTCCAGCGCGTGCATCTGCTGCCACACTAATTTTTCCCCCTTTTGGTTATTGTTTCTTCCAGGCTTGTTCTATTATCAGCTGTTTGCCGCTTGTAATTTCTTTTCAGGGAGGCCAATACAGTATAATAAAAACCTCATTAAACAGAAACACCTATCAGCTTCAGAGAAAGCCCTAAACTATCCCTTTTTGTTGGAAGAATCATTAAAGTGAAAAAGAAAAACCACTTGTTTGTCATGCTTGAAAAAAAGAGAACAAAGCCAACATCAAGGTTTACCAAGCCAGGGGGCTAAAATGAAGATTCAATGCACTTAAGACGTCAGGGTTCTTTGCCCCTTGCGCTGCCAAGAATCCCAACTTGAACGCAGGGAACAAAGATCAGGGAGGCGGAGAGAGCTGGCTTTGGTGGGGCGGAAGGTCCCAAGATCTGCAGCATCTTAGAGCAGTGCTAGGGTGCTTGCTGCAGGGAGGTGATGCTGTTGGGGTTCTGGAAATTGGGTAGTGCGACCAGGGAAGAATCAGGTAGGCAGTGGGGGTAGGACTTCTACAAATATTTGAAATAGCAAGAACTCAGGAAGTAAGCCACAGGTTTCCTAATGCGTACTGACTTGACTTCTTTGAACACAACTTGTTTTTGGGTGCTGGGGATGTAGCTCAGTGGTAGAGTACTTGCCTAGCATGCATGAAACCTTGGATTCTATCCTCAGCACTGCAAAAAAACGTATACAAAACATATACAAAAACACAAAAAAATCATAACTCAGTATTAATCTGAGGTAGACCATCCCCTTAATTATAGGGAGAAAGGAGAAGATGCCAATATCTCAGAAGTCAGTCTTTAGTGACGATCATGTTTAATTTTGGCAAAAGTAAGTCACATGGTAGTGTTATATTTCTCCTTTTTATAGTATCATACTGCCATTTTTCGAGCACCAGTATTGACATGAACATAATGGTTATGATTTCCCCAATTCTGATGGAATATTTCATACTTTTGAGGAGAAATGGGGTGGGGAGTCTGGGAAGTGAACCCAGG
This sequence comes from Sciurus vulgaris, assembly GCF_902686455.1. Lineage (NCBI taxonomy): Eukaryota > Metazoa > Chordata > Mammalia > Rodentia > Sciuridae > Sciurus > Sciurus vulgaris. The sequence continues at coordinate 146,631,592 of NC_136461.1, read as the reverse complement.
GCCCAGCCCTTTTCACTTTTTATTTTGAGGCAGTGTCTTGTCATGTTGCTCAGAGTGGTTTCCAACTTGCGATCCTCTTGTCTCTACCCCACCCCTCATTGTCTATTAGAAACAGAAAATTTTTTGTTTCCCAATCATCAATGTCACATCAGCTAGGATATGGGAATCTGTGAATTTTTTAATACTAATTGGTTTTTTTCTTTGACGGTAACGTTTCTTAGATTTTTTTCTTTGAAGCATATGACAAATGTCATCTAATGTTTCCTGGCTAGAAACATGTTTAACAATTAGCCCATTGCCATTCATATCATAAAGTGTCTGTAAATATCCAATAAATCTTGTACCTTGGAGCATCCTGCACATCTAAATTACTCAAGGTCACACAACTTCGGACATTCTCTTGATTCTCTTTCAGCTACACATTACTGACTTCATTCACGTTGAAGAAGTCACTGTCAGAAAGAGAGGAAAAAAATTATTGCTTGTTAAATGAGTTCGCATGTGAGGCAGCCAGCACTAGATTGCTCAGTGTTTGTAGCGACTGTACAGTTGTATGGAGGATGAAGCCCGTGGGATCCTTCAGGCCCAACAGAGGTTTTATCACTGAAATCAAGTTCCTTCCAGGAAGCACAACACTGAAGCATGCTGAAAGCCTGTATAGCTGCAGTATCAATAATTTTGAGAGGACAAAGTGGGGTGGAAATGACCTGGGACAAAAGAGTGACTCATACATGAGATAGCTTAATAAAATGAACTGCATTTGATAGAATTATGGAAATACAAATAACATTTTTTTTTTTTATAAATAACAAAATTTTTAGAAATCAATTCTAAATCCATATTCATGGAAATCAGTGTTTGGAGCATTGGGCTTTAGTCTTCCTTTGATCAGATCATCAAATTTCTGAGACATAATAACAGAAAGTATGAATAGCAAGTAAGAGAAAATTGTGAATTTCAGTAATAGGAACTCAAAGTTTTGTTAATCTACTTGGAGGTAGGGTTGGGGATATTTGAGATGAGCCCATCCTAAATCTAATAAGTTAAGTAATTGTCTTTCCTTTGTAATATATACATTCTCAATTAAGGTGAGTAGTTGAATGAAAGTAGAAAATTGGACATAGCAATGGGCATCTCTCAAGTTCAGAGAATACAGTAGAATTTTTCTTTTGGAAAGAATAATAGACAAAATGTACTTTCCTTATTTTAGAGAAGAGAAAAGCGAGACCCAAGTATAAAGGTAATGTCTGAGTCATTGGTGAAACTGGGAATACACTCCAAAATTTAATCTGATAGTGCACATATTTTTCTTTCAGTAACAACATGAACTTTTTTTGGAAACGAAATTCAGAATTGCAAACATTCTGTTAAATTGGAATAATTATGTTTTACTGGTGGCACATTACATAATTTGAGAAGTCAGTGTGATTTTAGATGCACAAAATGCCTTTAGTTATGCAATATTTCTTTTTTAAGCCATCAGAGTGATTAAAAAGTACGAGAATTGTTGGTTGATATAATTGTAAATGCAACAGAGCTTTGCTTAATAATTATTGAAGAAACTGATTTTTCTTATGGCCATGCTTCACTGTGAAAAGTGGGGTAGATCCCAAGGAATATACCTCACCTCCCTGTCTTACTTTCATGTAATTTTTTTTCAACACACAGATTAGAGATTTGGGGATATCTCAATGAGATATAAATGCTACATAGATTTTTGAAAGAAATGGACATCAGATCCTGAGCTGCAATTTTTCCTTATTAGGGCCATAAGACAATTAGAATATAGGACAGGAATATGCCCCAGTTACTTAGTTAATGTCCAAGAAATTAACAAAGGTGTGACTCCTCATTCAAGATCAAGTTTTAAAACGTGGTGCTTATAGATTTTCTGATATTTATTTGAAAAATGTTAAATGTAAAACTAAGCCCCAGATGGATTGAAGGAAAAAACATAGTGGCAAAGCAATAATCATTAAACCAACACAACAGATTAATAGAAAAATGAATGCATAGGGCAAAAGTAATACCATGAAAAAAATTCTGCAACTGAAAAAATTGTGCGTGGGGGGATGAATTTCCTTCTTATGGGCCCTCAAAGTCTTCCTTCCTTCCTTCCTTCCTTCCTTCCTTCCTTCCTTCCTTCCTTCCTTCCTTCATTCCTTCCTTCCTTCCGACTGAACCCAGAGCCTTGTGCAGGCTAAGCACATACCTACCACTGAGGTACACTCCCAACCCCAATTCATTTCAAAATCATCAAGTCTTTGGGAGCAGACACTGTGCTTTCTCCATATTTGCATGCTTCTCTCCAAAGGCAGCACAGTGCATTTACATAATAGGGCTTCAATAAAGCTTCTGATACTCGTGCATTGCTTGTCTTCATAGAATTTGCTCATGCTGTGTCTAGAACAACACACCTCATCTTGTCTGAAAAGATAAAGTCGTTTTTTAAATCAATTTACTATAGGCCCTCACTTCTAAGTAAACTGACCTGCCGAGTTCATAGCAGAATAAGGTACCCTGAAATATTGAAAGGTAATATGCATGTAGTAGACACTTAGCACTATTGGGAAGTAAGTATTTGTGTAAAAGTTTCTGAGAAACAGATGGAAAACAGCTGCCCACTCAAACTTATTACTACTACAGTCTCTACCAAGAAACTAGAGCTTACAGATGTTAAAAAAAAGTTCATGTCCATGAATATTTAGTTGTTCTTTATTTATTCTTTTCTTCTTCCCCCTTCTTTATAGTTGTTCTTTAAATGAGAAGCAATGTTTGGTTTCTTACTTAGGCCCATGTAAGTTCTGCAAGTTGCATAAAAACTTGGATTTTGTTAGATTCTTTTGGAAAGACAGCCAACAAATGAACATTATTAACCTATTCATATGCTGGTCACTTTTAGTCATCACAACTAAACTATGCAAAAAACCCAACTCTACAAAATAAAAACAAAAAACAAAAACCAAAAAACTGGTTCTATTTCTCTTGATAGTTATAAAATGTAGTTTGCTTATTATTTTGACAACCGTGATTTCTTTCCCAAGGACTGAATTTCCTAGGAAAACTGTGGAAAGGGCAGTCACAATATTTTTGCATGTGCTTTTAAAGACAGATTTGTCAAGTATTTTTCAATAAACTTCTTAAAAAAAAAAAAAAAAAGGGAAAGAAAGGAAAAAAAACCCAGACACCCCCTTAGCGAGTGTTAACTCTTTCTTATGCTAAATACCTCCTTCTGGTTTAACTTAACAAAAGCTTTGATTTCAAGTGTAAATATGTCAAAAGCTAAAGTTGAAGTAGTTTATTTCCTCTCTGCTTTGCATCAATGCAGATTTCTAATTACTGCTTTAATTGCCTCCAATGTCATCAATTACAATATTAAAGTCAGAAGCTGTAAGACAATACATTTTCGTGGTTCATTACCATGGTTCTTAATTATTTTGAAAACAAACAAAATTAATGAAAAGAATCTAGTCTCTTGAAAGGACTCTTTTGGGCTTTATTTTTTAAAATTTGTTTAATTTTCCCCTGCTAAAGAAAACCTCCCAAATATTGATATCTTTTATTGGTCTATAGAGATATTGTTCTTTAGGCTTGACCATTTTTCCCCTGCTTTATCCCAGAAAAAGGACTGTTTCTTTCTCCAATTTCTTACCACAGTGAAAATGATAATAGTTAATAACAGTGGAACTTTCCCTATGAGCTAGGCTTTATTTGTTTTTTTGTTTTTTGCAGTGCTGGGTATCTAACCCAGGGCTCTCACAGATCTGGGAAAGCATTTTACCACTTGAGTCAATGAAGGCATTTTACTCTATTTACCCAGGTTAATTTAAAAAAATTAATTAATTAATTTCAAAATAAGAGGAAGGTCATAATTCCCCTCCCCAATCTGGGGATTGAACCCAGGGGTACTTTGTTACTGAACTAACACTCCCAGTCCTTTTTACTTTCTATTTTCAGACAGGGTCTCCCTACTGAGGCTGACCTTGAATTTTTGATCCTCCTGCCTCAGCCTCCCAAGTTGCTGGGATTACAGAAATGTGCCACCAAGTCTGGCAGGAAGGTCCTAATTTATACCTAGTTTACAGACAGGAGAACTGACATTCAGAAATATAAAAAGTACTTTAGTCAAGGTCAAACACTCAGTAAGAAGCAGAGACTGGATTTGAACTACCGTCAGAAGTTTTATCACTAATGAATTTGTCTTTCTTGCAACTTTTCTAATTTATGAGAATTTAAGGTGGCATGATCACTCATCATAAGTCTCTTGTTATTTTCCTAGGGCTTAACTGCCCTCAAGTCTATATGAAAGGTTTTCGTAAATTTAGAAATAACTTCCCAGGTATGCAATGAAGCGAGAGACACCATGAACTCTGAAGAACTGTCCTACAAGGCTGTGTCTCTTGGATTCCTGCATTCACTGGAGAGATCTCATTCCCTCACCAAACCAACCCAGAGTCACTGGAGCACTTGGCCCCAGCTGTCGCTCAGGGAGCATTAACACCCATTAAGTCCCAAGTGTTTGATTCCGTGACTATTTAATTCGACACGGGTGCATTCAAATAGGGTAGAAATCATAATCTAGAGCTTAAATATCCTTTATCCATTTTCATATATATATGGAAATATACTCGCAAATATTTCAAACACTGTAATCATTCACCTATTTCTTTTTTCAAAACATAAGACCTCTAGAAAGTTAATAATCACTTTGAAGTTAACATAAGGGATATGTTTGTTGTTCAATTTTAGTTTTTTTTTTTTTTCTTTTTTTTTTGGTGATACCTGGGGATTGAACCCAGGGGCTTTTTACCACGGAGCTACATATCCAGCCCTTTTTATTTTTTTATTTTAAGACAAAGCCTCCCTAAGTTCCCCAGCCTGACCTCAAACTTTGGATCCTTCTGCCTCCATCTCCTCATCACTGGGATCACAGGTGATTGTCACCAGGCCTGGCCTATTTGTTTTTGTAGGTGTTCCACACCTGGGATGATAGGACAAAGGGGCTTTAGCAATGAAGCAGGTGCATTTACCTGTTATACCTAAGTTCCCAACATGGAAGCCGTGGTTGCCTGTCATTTCTTTCAGGCTATATGTTTTTATAGGGTCTAATAGCCACATGTGTTCGATTTTTTAAAATAAGGTAAATATCCCCATGGCAGCCATTAAATACCATTTTTAATCAATTATTTCCAACTCCTTTAATTAGGCCCAGGGGAATTTAAATTGGCATTCCTTACTTTCTCAGGACAATGCCATACATGATTTTGTGATGCTTCATTTGAACCAGAAGTGAATTCTAATACCCAAAAGATGTCTGATAACAGTTTAAACCACAGTGAACTTAATTATGCAATTAGAAATTAGATTTAAAAGAAGCCAAATGTGAATTTAAATGATTTTGGCATTGGAAAGAAACAAAACAAAACCAACAAACAAACTCACAACTGTCAAATGTTTAATTTTTTTTTCCCAGAAATATTTTAAAAATGGTTTGCCAAAATAAGTTAAATAAAATTTGATATTGTGCTGTATCTACTACTTTTATTACTCTGCTAAGTTGCCTCGGAAATGGATTAAACTAACGCAGTGCTTATAATGATCTCCGAAGGAAAATACTTCATTTATCACAGACTCCTTTATTAACTAAATTTAAATTTTTTTCCCTCAAGGCAAAATATTCCTAGGATAGGATTTTCAAAGTATCTCCATGTGTAGGAAAGTGCATATTAGCATTTGACTATGAAGCCTGGGAAGTAATTAACAAGACAGTATCAACAACATTGAAATAAAGCTTTTTTTTTTTGGTGATAGTGGGCAAGTGCTCTACCCCTGAACCACATCCCAGACACATCTTTTAGAATAAAAATCAAGCATTTATATTTTGTTACTCTGTCTTTAAAAGGGACAATTTACAGTATTTTAATATTGCTTTAAATGCTCCTGTTACCTGATATTTATCGTCCTTTATCATTCTAAGTTATTGATACTAAGCCTAAAGTGTAAGGGTACTTTTCTTATGGTGAGCCATGACCCCCAGGCAGGTAATCTGGAAGACAATTATATATATATATATATATATATATATATATATATATATACACAAATATATATATATTTGTAGAGAGGGAGAGAGAGAAAGACAACCATCAGGATTTGGCTATGCTGTTTGAACCTCATAATGGGGTTGGGGGCTTTGGGGTGAGAGAAGAATGGAGGAACTTTAGATTCAGTAGAGGGAAATGAGAGGGAGGAGGAGATAGGGGATACGAAAAATGGCGAACTGAGACAGACATCATTACCCTATGTACATGTGTGATTACACGAATGGTATGAATCTACATCGTGCACAACCATAGAAACGAAAAGTTGTACCCCATTTGTGTACAATGAGTCAAAATGCAGTCTGTAAAAATAAAAAAAAATAAATTAAAAAAAAAATAAAACCAAAGAATACAAAAAACAAAATGAATTCAATATAAAATCAAAATAGAAGTTCAGGGATGGGGGCAGAGCGCTTGCTTTGCATGGCAAGGCCCTAGGTTCAATCCCAAGCACTGCAGGAAAACAAAACAAAATAAAACAAACAATCTGTATAAATGGAGGGGAAGAATGTTGCTTAGAGGGCCTTTAACTTAGGAAGATTTGGTATCTAAAACTGATCTGAGGCTTCCCCTTGTTTGTGCAAGTCTACTAATTTGGACAGCCTTGAGAAAACCTTGAAATTAGATATAATCTGAAAGTTATAAAGTGGAAATTTAGGGAAACTAATTTTAACAGTCTTAACTTAAGTCTTAAGTCTTAGTCTTAACCCTGTGGACTTCTCACTTTTTATTTGAAATTCCTCGGATGGAAATTCATCTGGTTTTATAGGTGTGGTTTTAAAAACAACAACAAAAAAATGCCTGCTCTTTATTCTTCAGGCAAGAAGTTTGCAAATTCATGCTGGGGCCATTGGCATTTGCTTGGGAGGGTGTTCTAGTGAGGGTGGGGTAGGAAGGACAGGGAAAGTGAAAGAGGAAAGACATCGATAAATTTTTTAGTTGCTCCAAAGCTAGAACTGACTTTATCACTAAGGAAGGGAATGATCTCTGAAACTTCTTGCAATGTATTTAGTAATGCATAATCTAGTTACACCGTGGATCAATTAACCTTCTGACACTTGTCTCAAAGATAATCACAATAACAACATCGTACCAGTGGGAAAATGTTTTCTTAGTTTCCAGGCATCAGAAATCTGAAGAGAATGATAAAGAATGGTGCCTGATGTGTTTTCTACATTATTTATAGAGAATGTTAAAATGAACTTAAAGCTATTATTAGCAATACCTTTAATTTGCAAAAATTCTGCAGTCCAAATGTCTTCCTCCATGCCTTGCAAATTAATATACTTTTCCATCTCTCTTAGCCTCCTCCTTTCACTCTTACCGGTTCAGTAGTTTGGGGACCAAATTCTTGAGACCAGTGCTAGTGATAGTACTGTGGGGAAGAAAGCAGGGTTTCAGAAAAGTTTCTGGCAGATGAACAAAAGAGAGACTGCCATAAGTGAATACATCCTTGCAGTATATGTTGTGTTTATATTTGAAAATTTATGCTTATAGCCCATAAATATATAATGCTTTGTAATTGTGCTACTTAAACTAGAATTATAAGATTTATCAAAAATAGCAATTCCTGTTGTACAATATAGATCATGGGCCAGAAATAGCACATGCGCTTAAGTTGAATGATGAATATCTTTTTTAAATTCTTATGGAGAACTGTTAAGTCAGTAAATGGAACTGAATTTGGAGATACACTGGTCACTGAGAATCTGTAGGGGATTCATCCCAGGATTCCTGTGGACCAAAATCTGTGGATGGTTAAGTTCCATATAGAAAATGACACAGTTTGCTATAACCAGCACACATCTTCATGAGTACTTTAAAGCATCTCTAGATTACCTATACTGCCTAATACAATGTGACTGTTACGTAAATACTTTATATGCTCTATTGTTTAGGGAATAATTTAAAAAATGATAAAAAATCTTCATATTTGGCACAGATGCAATTAAAAAATCTTTTATTTGTTCTTTTTAGATATAAATGACAATTAAGTGTATCTTGATGTATTATACGTACACAAAGTATAATTTATTCTAATTAGGATTCCATTCTTGTGATTGAACATGGTGTGAGTTTCACTGGTGGTGTATTCATAGGTGAACAGAGGAAAGTTATGTCCAATTTATTCCACTGCCTTTCCTAGTCCCATCTGTCCTACCTTCCTTTCATTCCCCTTTGCCTAATCCACTGCACTTCTAGTCTTCCCTCCTCTCCACTCCCTTTTTGTGTGTTAACATCTGCATATCAGAGAACATTCAAACTTTGTCTTTTGGGATTGGCTTATTTTACTTTGAATCGTAGTCTAGATCCATCCATTTACTGGCAAAAGCCACTCTTTTTACGACTGAGTAATATTCCATTTTGTATATATACCACAGTTTCTTTATCCATTCGTCAACTGAAGGGCATCTAGGTTGGTTCCACAATCTAGCTATTGTAAATTGAGCTGCTATAAACATTGATGTGACTGTGTCACTGTAGTAAGCTGATTTAAAGTCCTTTGGGTAAACTTTTTTCTTTTTAATTGTATCAATCTTAGTTACTTGAGCCTACTGAGGTGGAACCCATGGATATAGAGAGACCACTGTACTATCGAAAGTCGGAATTTGGGTCTCTTTGTGGATGTAAAGCCTGGGCCCGAGAAAGAACAAGACCATATGCAGTAGTCTTTGGGAGTGAGTTCATGAGGTAGAGGGAGGCAGGAAAAAGGGAGGGAGGGAGGAAAAGAGAGAGTTTGAGGTCCCACCAACTGAAGAAAGTTCAGATTTCAAGTGGACTGGCAAGAGGTCATGTAGAGGTCTCAGATGACAGGAAATGGAATAATCTTGGTACACAGACTTGGATTGGATATGGGTTCATGATATTTTAATATATGCCAGGATAACAAAACCATTGCTGAATTCTCAAGAGGTGCGTGTGTTTGCTGAATAATGGAAGACAGTTGTTAAGCCGGGTGCTTTCTGCCCTGATTTGAAATACTTTCCTGTAAATGGCAATCAGGACTAAGAAGACCACAATGTCTTATATGGATGGAAAGCTCCTGGGGCAGGAGCTTGTGTTGAGAGCAATGAGTGCTCTTCTCTAGTAAGACCGATTCCAGGAGTTGGGAGTGAGGTCCAATGTTCAAACGGTGGTCCATATCCAGAGCATACATGCTTTCCCATTGCCTAACTGTAGAGCTGATGCTTATCCTGGGAAATGCTGCTCTGGGGTCAGCTCTGAGAACAATCCCTACCCTATAGACAATTGTGCCTTTGTTTTTCCTACTTACCTATTTTATCCATCATTGTCCTCAAGGAGGCAGAATTCTCATGACTCATGGCTACCCCTGTCTCCTCTACTGACAGAGTAAGCTTGCTGAGGGCCACAGAGGATCTTACACCTTGGGGAACCTCAGTGTGCATGGCAATGAATACCCATGATATCCACCTCCAGTGGTTCTCTGAGGGTTATGAACTCAGAAGTGTGGCAGCACCTTATAGTTATCTCCGCCCTGAAGTTGGCAGGAATGGAGTTTGTGCAAAGGCAAAATGTGTATAATAAGACTGTTTTGATTTTTTTCAAACATTACTATTTTAGAAAGATCTCCCAAGTTCTTGGATAGGCAGAATTAATATTATCAAAATGGCCATACTTCCAAAGGGGCTATATAGATTTAACGTAATTCCAATTAAAATCCCTATGACATTTCTCATAGAAACAGAAAAAGCAATCATGAAATTCATCTGGAAGAACAAAAGACCCAGAATAGCCAAAGCAATCCTGGGCAGGAAGAGTGATGCAGGGGGCATCACTATACCAGACCTTAAACTGTACTATAGGGCAATAGTAACAAAAAACAGCATGGTACTGGCACCAAAATAGACAGGTAGACCAATGGTACAGGATAGAAGACACGGAGACATACCCACATAAGTACAGTAACCTCATACTAGACAAGGGTGCCAAAAACTTAAATGGAGAAAAGATACCCTCTTCAACAAATGATGCTGGGAAAACTGGAAATTCATATGCAGTAAAATGAAATTAAACCCCTATCTCTCACCCTGTACAAAACTCAACTCAAAATGGATCAAGGATCTAGGAATTAGACTTGAGATCCTTCACCAAATAGAAGAAAAAGCAGACCCGATTCTCCATCACATTGGCTTAGGACCAGACTTTCTTAACAAGACCCCCATAGCACAAGAAATAAAAGCAAGAATTAATCAGTGTGGAGATTCCTTAGAAAACTTGGAATGGACCCACCATTTGACCCAGCTATCCCACTCCTTGGCCTATACCCAAAGGACTTAAAATCAGCATACTACAGAGATACAGCCACATCAATGTTCATAGCTGCTCAATTCACAATAGCCAGACTGTGGAACCAACCTAGATGCCCTTCAATTGATGAGTGGATAAAGAAGCTGTGGTATATATATACAATGGAATATTACTCAGCCATAAAGAATGATAAAATTATGGCATTTGCAGGCAAATGGATGAAATTGGAGAATATCATGCTAAGTGAGATAAGCCAATCTCAAAAAGCCAAAGGACGAATGATATCACTAATAAGTGGATGATGACACATAATGGGGGGGAGGGAAGGGTTAGTGTTAGGGTTAGAGTTAGGGTTAGGGAGGGGGGCAAGTATGGAGGAAGGAAGCACTGTATAGAGGGAAAAGAGGGGTGGGAGGGGTGGGGGGGAAGGGGAAAAATAACAGAATGAATCAAACAACATTGCTCTATGTAAATTTATGATTACACAAATGGTATGCCTTTACGCCATGTACAAACAGAGAAACAACATGTATCCCATTTGTTTACAATAAAAAAAAAAGAATTAATAAATGGTATAGATTCAAACTAAACAGTTTTTTCTCAGCACAGGAAATAATCAATAATGTGAAAAGAGCCTACAGAGTGGGAGAAAATCTTTTCCACACACACTTCAGACAGAGCACTCATCTCCAAAGTTTATAAAGAACTTAAAAAACTTTACATCCAAAATACAAAGAACCCAATCAATAAATGGGCTAAGGAACTGGGCAGACACTTCACAGAAGATGATATGCAGGTGATCAACAAATATATGAAAAAGTGCTCATCATCCCTAGTAACTAGAGAAATACAAATTAAAACCACCCTAAGATTTCATTTAACTCCAATTAGAATGGCCATTATCAAGAATACAAGTAATAATAAGTGTTGGGGTGGATGTGGGGAAAAAGGTACACTCATACATTGCTGGTGGAGTTGCAAATTGGTGCAGCCACTCTGGAAAGCAGTGTGGAGGATCCTCAGAAAGCCTGGAATGGACCCACCATTTGACCTAGCTATCCCACTCCTCGGTTTATACCCAAAGGACTTAAAATCAGCATACTGCAGTGATGTAGCCACATCAATGTTCATAGCCACTCAATTCACAATAGCTAGATTGTGGAACCAACCTAGATGCCCTTTAATTGATGAATGGATAAAGAAACTGTGGTATATATATACACAATGGAATATTACTCAGCCATAAAGAAGAATAAAATAATGGCATTTGCTGGTAAATGGATGAAGTTGGAAAATATGCTAAGTGAAATAGGCCAAGCCCAAAAAACCAAAGGCTGAATGTTTTCTCTGGTAAGTACATGACAATATATAATGATGCAGGGTGGTGGGGGGAAGAAAAGAATGAAGGAAATTTAGATGGTGTAGAGGAAAAAGGGGTTGGAGGGGGTGGGGATGGAAAAACAGTAGAATGAAAGGACAGTATTATCCTGTACATATATTATTACATGAATGGTGTGAATCTACATTGTGTACAACCATAAAAATGAAAAGTTGTACCCCACTTGTGTACAATGAATCAAAATGTGTCTGTAAAAATAAAAAAAAATAAATAAATTGAAGGAGGAAATACTTAACAAAAAACATTACTATTTTAGAAGTACTAATCTATTTATAAGAGATTGATGTGAGGCATAATAGGAAGGAAAAGGAGCACTAAATCAGGAAGAGGTTCATTTCAGTTCTATTTCCATTTCTGAGAGCAGTTTGTTCCTGGATGAGTTACTTCACAGGTTGGGGGCTCGGTTTTCCATGTGTAAGGTGAGAATGCTTCAAAACCCACTTAAAACTCTTAAAACTCCTGTGGCTCTCAGGTGAACCTCCACGAGGCAGTCATGTACTATCAGAAGAGGGCTTTCAGATTTCCCAGAAATAATCCTGGGAGCCTTCACTGGGGGCAGATCTCATGCTTCCCTTGTTTTGATGTTTCAGACTGAGTGTGGAAGGAGGACAGACGGTGCCTGGATCGCGGAGCTCTTAAAAACTTCAGTTCTGGTGGGCGCGGTGGCCCTCGCCTGTAATCCCAGCAATTTGAGAGGCTGAGACAAGATGGTGGCACGTTTGAGGCCAGTCTCAGCAGCTTAGCGAGGCCCTGAGCAACTTGGTGAGACCCTGTCTCAAAATAAAAAATTAAAAAGTGCTGGGGATGTGGCTCAGTAATAAAGTGCTCTTGGGCTCAGTCCCCCCACCCCCAACCCCCCAAACAGAACAAAACAAATTTCTGCAACTACTAGTTGTATTTGAGCTTCCCAGTGGTGTGGTTCTATGGAACTGTACTACTTTTGGCCTTTAAAGCATGAAGCAGGCCCCTCGTGGGGAGTCATGATTATCTCTAAATTCTTCCCTTACTGCCCATCTCGCAATAGCTGGAGGGTTGGATGGATGTAGGGAGCAGGGAGAGGCTTGCCTTGGCTCTCTGTTTAGTGCAACAGATTTCACCATCTCCCAAATCCTTTCTATGCAAACACACTGTGGTTTCAGGCAAGCTACTGAGGCCACAGTGTGCAGAAAGGATGGAGAGAGACCTGCCAGGGAGCCTGCCACGGGCACTGAGGCGCGAGGTGTTGAAAGCCTGCTTGGGAAGGTTGGCAGTGGGAATGAAGGGTGCAGATGGATACAAAGACCACTTGAAGGAAAGATCAACACAATTTAGTGACTAACGGGAGATCCTGGAGGGAGGAAAGGAGTGAGTGAAAGACAACTGTAACCTTTCAGAGCTGAAATTGCACTACCCATCTACGTGGCTTTAAAAATGCACTCACACCCACGGGATTTCAGATTTTATAAATTAAGATGACTGATTAAAAGGGTACAAGGGAAAAGTGGTGGATGGGGGCTGTTTTGGGGAGAATTGTGAATGATTTAAATAAGAGATGATGGCGAGATGTTTAAGTAGAATCATATGAGATTCTATGAATCTCTGAACCCAGGAACAAAGTGCAGGCTAAAAATACATGTTGGGAGATTGCATGTGGAAAGTGGTTCTGGGGATATAAACAGTAGAACTGTGCCTGAGGACTGAGTTTGGAAAAAGCACTTCTTTTTGGCATGGGAGAATCCAGGAAAGTTTTAGAAGACCGGATTGCCAGTTGAATCAAATATTAGGAGTTATTTAAAAAATGCAGTTGGTTGAGTTTAATAGTAAATTAGTAATTTTCTTAGCATTATCTTTTAGTCTCTTTGTCTTTATCTATTTGGCTCTGTTTGTATCCTTGACTCTCTCCTTTTCCTTCTGCTTCTCTTGATCTCTTCCTTCTTATTGTGGTATAATACTGTGCTAGTCAGCTTTCTGTTACTATAACAAAATACCTGAAATAATCAACTTACAAATAGTAAAGGTTCATTTTGGATCACAGTTTTGGAAATTCCAGTTCATGACAGGTTGGTCCCATTGCTTTGGGGCTATGGCAAGGCAGCACATCATGTCTGGAGCCAAATTGTTTCCTTCATGGCCAAGAAGCAAAAGAGAAGACATGGAAAGGGCCAGTGTTCCTGATCCCAACCTTTTATTTTGTGGGACTGGAATTCAAACCCAGGTCCTCATGCATGCTAGGCAAGTGCTGTATCACTGAGTGTCTCCAGGCCCCACAAACCCTCTTGACCTAAAGACCTCCCACTAAACTCCATTTCTTAAAGGTTTTACCACCTTCCTTTATCACCATTCTAGGGACCATGTGCCTTTCACATGTGGACCTTTGGGGGACATTCTAAATATAAATTACAGCAAACACACAATGAAAGTTACCATATGTCCTTGTACAATTGAGTGCCATTTAGTATATTCACAATGCTATGTAACTATGATCACCATCTAGTTCCGGGTCATTTTTATCACCTCAGAAGTTAACTTCAACCAGGTAAAGGGGTAACCTCACACCCATAAATTCAATCCACTCTCCAATTCTTGCTCCCCATGACCCCTGACCACCTCAAACCTACTTTTTGTCTACATGGATTGACTTACTCTGGACATTTTTAATAAACAAAATTATAAAAAAAAAGTGTGGCCTTTTGTGCCTAACTTCCTTCATTTGGCACAAAGTTCACCCACACTGTAGCATGTAGTAGTATTTCATTCTGTTTATGGTTGGATAATATTCCATTGTATGGGTATACCACATTTCGTTTATCTACTGTTATGCTCATTTGGACTTTTCCCACCTTTTGACTAAAATAAATAATATTACTATAAATATTTGTGTAAAAGGTTTTGTGTGGCTTTGTATTTTCATTTCTTTGGGGTATATACCAGAAGAGAATTGTTGGGTCATATGGTCATTTTATCTTTAACTTATTGAAGAGCCTTCAAACTGTTTTCTGTACTTGCTGTACCATCTTACATTTCCATCAGCAAAATATGGGGATGTTAGTTTTTCCAAATCAACACCAGTGCTTGTTTTTAATGTTATTTGCCAGGATGGAGGTTGATAACAGTTTAAAAATTTTAGCCACCCTAACAGCTGTGAAGGGGTGTATCATTTTAGAATTGATTTTCATTTCCTTGATAGCTAATGACATTGAACACCTTTTGGCCCTTTGTACATTTTTGGAGAAATGTCTGTTCATTCCCTTTGCCTAGTTGTTGCTAAGTTGTAAGAGTTCTTTATATCGTATGGCTACTAGATGCTTCACAACTCCTTTCACTGGACTCTGAAGGAAAAGTGGAAGTTAACTTGGTGAGCAGACCTTGAGAAGGTATTTCTAGGCAGAGAACACAGTTCATAATGGCTCTATAGTTTTCTCAGGCTGCCATAACAAAACACTGTAGACTGGGTGCTTAAACAACAGAAATTGATTTTGCAACTGTCTTGGAGCTGGAAGTCCAATGTCAGGGGACTGCCATGGATGGATTCTGATGATAGCTCCCTTCCTGGCTTGCGGAGAGCTGCTGGCTCCCTGTATCCCCAAACAGAAAAGGGGGCCCTTTGATGAGTTTCCTCAAGGACACTAATCCCTATCATGAGGGACCCAATCACATGACTTCATCTAAACCTAATTCCTTCCCAAAGTTTCCATCACCAACTACCTCCACAGGGGGGGTTAAGGCTTCACCATTGCATCTTGATGGGGAGACACATCTGCGAAGGTTCTGTGGGGAAAAGGGACATGACCAGTGAGGCCCTGAGGCCAGATTCCTTCTGCTGGATCCCAGGGATCACTGAGCGGCTGGTCCTGGGGAGGTTGTGGGGGTGGCACAGGAGCCAGAGGATGAAGACCAACACTTTTCAATCCTGGTGTTGGAAAGGATTCACTGAGATCTTGCAAAAATGCCAATTCTTACTTTGTAGATCTGGAAAGAGGCGAAGATTCCATTCTTCTAAGAATTTTCCAGGTGCTAGCAATACAGAAAAACATAAAGCAACAAAGAACCTGCTAAGGATAGTGATTGATAGTGATTTTCTAAGAGCAAAAAAAGTAATGAAATTGTTTCAAAATAAGAGTGATGAGATCTACTTTGGGTTTTAAAAAGATCACTCTAGTTGTTCAGTAGAAAATATATTGAAAAACAGGTGAAAAAAGTGAGGAAAAGAGTGGTTGAATTAATCATGGTTAAGTAAATTAAAGCCTGCATATTCATATGATGGAAGGTTCTACAAACATTAACAATAATGGTTACGAAGATATTTTCCTGGCATGAAAAAATATTTCCGACACAATGCTAGATAAAAAAATCAGAAATCAACATTATGTATGCAAATTGGTTTCAATTTTGCAAAACAATATGTATAAGATGAATGCACTAATTTGCTACATGGGCTTAAGAAGTGGAATGATGGGTGAATTTTGTCTTTGTTTTATCCCTTTTTTGGGGGAGGGTATTAGAAATTAAACCCAGGGCTTTGCTCTGTATCATTTCCTTTCCATTTTTACTCTGATATTTTATTTATTTAGATTGCTTTCCAGACAAAAACTGAATGTTGCCAAAGTTATCAAAGACCTGGAGATTTCTATCTGTGGATCTTGAATAAATCTCTACGGAACTGCAGCTCTAATACAGTAAATAGGAACCCGGGAGAGTTAATTTCCTGGCCCCCCTTCAGGTGCCATGCTGCTGCCGGTTGTCAATTTCACACATGCAATTTTTATCCATTCAGAGCTGACAGCTTGGATTTCCCCCTCCATTGTCGTAGCTGTTCTCTCTTCTGGCTTCCCCAGGCTTGCATTTGGTAACCTTTGCCCTTTTATTTGGTACAAGCCAAAATGCCATCTTTGGAAAACTAATGTACCAGAGAAAATGGTACCACGAAGCCACGTAACCTACTGTTCTTTTCCTTTCTGCTTGCGAAGGTTATTATTAGAGCTCATTTTAGAGAATTTTAAATCCATTCAAAGTATCATGGGTTTAAATTTTTCTAATGGAAGCAGAGCTTTTGATGTTTGGTTTTAGAAAGCTGCCTGGCTTCTTTAGAGTTCAAATTTTCATACATTGGCACAATTGATCAAAGACTTTAAGACAGAGAGAAAAGGCAATTTACTTTACCTATCGTTGTTTTGTGTTCTCAACATTATTCTTGTACTCTCTCTTACTTTTTTCTTTTTTGCCGGACCATCTCCCTGTTTGAAGATCTATGTTTTTACTAACATATATTGGCTTCACCTTCTTTTTGATCAATCTGAGAAACCATCTGGGAACAATTGAGAGTGACGTCACAAATCTAGCATTATGATTTCCACATAGGATCAAAGAACAGGAGGAAAATGTCGAGAAGTGGAAAAGCTTCATTTAAACTTTAAGCACAGATATTGAATAGGGTAGGAAGAAGCAAGAAAAAACAAGGTATAACGAAGGGATTATTGATGGGCATGAAGAAAAGATAGCTGGTTTACCTTAGATTCAATATGGTTAATATATTGGCACTCATTTCTATACTTATTATGGGTAAAAGAGAAAAACAGTCATCCAGGGACAAGGCCAACTAGTGGTGCCAAAGCTACAAAGAGTGTATCATGGGGTTTGGCTGCATGTCCTGAAGCTAAATGCAGAAGACTGTGATAAAGTCTTAAACTGGAACTAAAACTCATAAGCAAGGACAAAAGTCCTGGACTTTGAAGGAGTTCATACTCCACTGAAGAGTTCCTAGACCACTCAAGAAAATAGTAGATTCCTACTCACCAGAGGATACTACTAAAACTAAAACTAAGTCCCCACTAGAGAGTAAGCAAATGACCAGAAGGGGCTATTTCAGGAGAATGAATGGGTAAGAATCTAGAATCTCCTTGTGAAAGAAATTACATTCAGGAAGTCACTTCATTATACCTCTAGAAACTGAGATCTTGGGATTTGACAGTTGGTTGTTAGCTCATTCTGGAGCAAATTGTGTTTCTTGCTGGCTAAAACAGTTCTGTCTATGGATTTCAGCTAGAAGATAAAGGAAGTGACAGAATTTCAGGGAGGGCATGGATCTGACAAAGTTATCAGGACTTTTCTTTGGAGCAATCAGAGAGTAGCAACTCCAGAATTCTTTTTCTGCTATTTAAATCAACTGTCCTGCATTTTCTGAGATCATTCCCAAATATAATTTAGTTGTATGTTTTTTTTATAAAGGTGATTTATTAAGGAATTCCTTGAGTGCTATTTAAATATCTTTGCAAAATATCTACCAGTAAATGTAGACATTCATTTAAAAAATTATTGTGGAATTATATGTTCTAATTTTAGTTTGGAAAATATGGTCACTGAATTAGTTCATGAACTTTCTTTGGTAGACAGCTATGCTCAACAAAATCTCCTACGTTGGTTACCATTAATACCATGGAAATTACTCAACTATTCTATTGTAGTTGTTCTTATCTAACATAGTATTTAAAATTTTTAACCTTGATTTTCTGCTGTTTCTCCTTATTTAGCTATGATATGTCCCAAATGAGACACCAATAGGATTTTATTTTTAATTTTTTATTTTCTTGCTGTTCTAGGGATTAAACCTAGGGCCGTGGATATAGTAAACATGTGCTCAGCCACTGAGCTAAACCCCAGCCCCAAATCTCATTTTTATTTTTGCTATGCTAGTGATTGAACCCAGGGCCTAATGCATGCCAAATAAGTGATCTACCACTGAGCAACATTCCTAGCCCCTTTTTAAAAATTTTATTTGGATATGGGGTCTTACTAAATTGCCCAGGCTGGCCTTAATCTTGTGATCCTCCTTCCTCAGCCTCCTGAGTAGCTGGATTTACAGGCATGCATCACAGTGCCTGTTATTAAAAAGAAAAAAAAAGAAAAGAAAAATCCACAGTGATCATGTCTATAGGAAAAAATAATCAGAAGGAATGCATGCATATCCAGATCTTATTGCCCTCAACTTGATGTGAGAATTAAAGAAAAAACTTGGTGAAGGCAAACACAAGTCATGTGCCCCTAATCCTACACTAACAAAGTTCACAAATGGAACTCAGCAATCTTCTGAGCCTGGCCCAGGCTTTAGAATCCTTCTCAACACAGGGCTCCAGGAGCCACCCATGACTGACTAGAGTTGAGTTCAAAAGCATCTGCCATCTGGTTTTAGATGAAGAACATTTCATTTCTGGTGATAATTTTGGAGAAGCATACATGTAATTTTATTTAGAAATGGAATGATTTCATGTTTTTGCTCAGTGGAATTACAAATTTATATACAAGACATTCCCAGTTTGCAAATATTGCATTTGTAGGTTGCTAAAAACTCATAACCTATGAAAACAGCAGTTGGGAGTAGGAGGACAAGGAAAGTAGGCAGAATGCATTTCAACTCTTTCCATCAGCAAAGGAACACTTAAGAACCAAATTGTGTAGAGTGAGATATTTCTTGCTTCCACTTCCTTCTTCATCATGTATTAAGCTATATGACTTATGTTCTTTTAAATCCTTAATTCTCACATTTGTAAATGGTTTTTATTTTTTCAAAATTAAACATGATAGCTTAGGCAAAATACTTGTTATTATTGCCATAGGTGTGTGTTTTGATCAATAGATAAATTTATTTGTATTTCTGGTAAAATATGGACAATCTTAGTTGATTCTAAACTTAAAAAAAATGATTCTTAAATACTTTAATTTTTCTAATTAGACACCACCTAAGCATCACAGCATGTGCAGATGGTACAGAAAGTAGACTAAGAACTGGAAAGCATGGGCTGTAAGGACTTCCTGGTTTTCAGCAAATTGAGCAAGTTGTTTAACTTTTCTGGATTCTCAGTTGCTCACATATATAGCTGTGATATTGAGATGTTCTCAGGGCTGGGGTTGTGGCTCAGTGGCAGAGCATTTGGCTAGCATGTGTGAGGTACTGGGTTTGATTCTCAGTATTACACATATAAATAAATAAATAAAATAAAGGTCCATCAGCAACTTAAAAATATTTTTTAAAAAAGATGTTCTCATACTAGGCAGTATTATATCAGAGGGATTTAGAAACTGGAAAATCAGTGAAATAAGTTCCATTCACATACTTTTATGCCCTCCTTTGATTCCCTTTCCAGGCATCTGCACACTCACCAAGTTACACACTATGTGTCTGTCCAAGACATTCAGATTCAAATCTAATCTGTATTAAGTTGAAATTTTTATGTAAATTGTCCAAAATTAAAGGATGTTCATGCAAAACCTTATACACAATGTTCATAACAGCATTGTAGCTGTAGCTCTGGTAGTTTGGATCTGGAATGTCCCCAAAGGTCTATGTGTTTTTAAGTCTTGGTCCCCAGTTTGGTACTATTGGGAGGTGGTGGAGCCTTTAAGAGCTGGTGGTGGGGCTAGTAGAAGTTAGGTCACTGGGGGCATGCCTGTGAGGGAGATGCTTCCACCATGATGTATGGCCCAAAACAATGGAGCCAACAGGCAGTGAACTTAACCTTCTGAAACCATGAGCCACAGCAAAACATCCTTATAAATTATTTATCTCAGGTATTTTGTCATAGTGATGGAAAGCTGACTAACATAATATCTTAAAAATGTAAATGACCCAAATATCCATTAACTATGATTGGATACATAAAACATGGTATATCTGCACAATGCAGTATTAATTGATTATGGGAATGAAGTACCAATACATGCTACAACATGGATGAACTTGGAAACACTATGCTAAATGAAAGAAACCAGACACAAAAACATGAATATTGTATGATTCCATTTATACAAAATATCCTGAATAAGCAAATCCATAGAGACAAAAATAGTTTAGTGGTTGCCAAAAATTGGGGGAGGGGGAGATTACTGCTAATGGGTAAGGGGTTTCTCTTGGGGTTGATGAAAATGTCCTAAAATTAATTGTGATGATGGTCGTGCAACTCCATGAATATACTATATACTAGTAAAGTGCACATTTTGAATTTGCATGGCATATGGGATACAGCTCAATAGAGCTGTTATCTAAAAGAATTCTATTTTGAGAGATGCAGAGGACTGTGGCTTACTTTGCTTCTAGGTGAGTCTCTAAAGAACTTGTCATACAAAACAAGCTTGTCTAAAAATGTCTGTAAGTCAGTCCTAGTCAGGAAATATGTCTGTGGCATCTTTGATTAAGGGAAAAAAGAATCATTTCATGGGGAATGGAAACAAAAGAGTATTAGCAACTGAATTTTATAATAGATTGTGTGTGTGTGTGTGTGTGTGTGTGTGTGTGTGGGTGTGTGTGTGGATGTGTGTGGTCGAGGCTAGTGCTCTGATGTTGAGCTGCACCTGAGTCCTCCAGTCCTGAATTTTATAATAGGATAGGTGATAAATCAAAACTTTCAGGATTAAAATTAAGGCAAAATACCAAACAATCAATATCAAGTGTTCTTAGACTTTCCCTAGAGATAAATGAAAATCAATGTGCTTTGATTTTAGGACCATTTACATTTGCTGTTCACTAAATTTAATTGTTCAAAACCCTTTATTATAAATTCTAAAAATAAAATTCTCGACTATTAAAGCTAACTTAAATAATCTGTGAACTTGTGAGCTTGCAGACACCGTGAGCACCAAAGGCTGGTACCAGAGACTTTCACTTCAGAATTTATTTTGGCTTGCACTCCTGCTTTAGAGATTTCTTGCAAGGTGATTTTATCTGCATGGGTCTAGCAGGTGGTTAAGAAACATCTTGCTCTTCTTTAAATTCCTAAAGACCCTTCTGCAATTCTTAAAACTAGCTTTGTTCTAATTATTAGGCACAGTGAGGTAAAAGCTTTCCCTCAGTGGATGAGAAAAAACCACAACCACAGAACCTTCTCAGAAACGGAAGTTCCACCCCATCAGCATACAAAGGCAGAGAAATAGGGAGCTAACAGATGAGCTTTATTGTCAATTTTCTACACAAACAAACAAACAAACAAACAAAAAACAACAAAAATAAAAACAACTAAGGTAGAGGTGGAGTGGAGAGGAGTTCCATGCCTGTGTGTCAGCTCTGATGTGTTATCTTTTTTTTTTTTTTTTTTTTGTGGTACTAGGGTTTGAATCCAAACCCAAGGGCAGTTTGCCACTGAGCTACATCCCCAACCCTTTTTATTTTTTATTTTGAGACAAGATCTTGCTAAGTTTCTGGGGCTGGCCTCAAACTTGCAATCCTCTTGCCTCAGCCTCCTGAGGTTTTGGGATTACAGGCATGCACTCCCGCCTCTGACGGATCAACTTTTAATAATCAAAGGAAGCTGCATCTCTCTCTCTCCCCTTCTGCTGGTGACATAGAAGAAACCACTCACCCTTTGAACGTTGCCTATGGACTTCCAGTCCAACATTGCATTCTGATGTAGACTAGCACATTGTTCAGCACAGCACCTGGGGGTCATTTCCTCTTCCTAAGCAAGACAACAGAGCACAAGAAGTCCAAGTGTAGGATGCCATGGGTAGGTGTGTGTGTGTGTGTGTGTGTGTGTGTGTGTGTGTGTGTGAAACTAAGATTAGGGGTTGAATCAGAATGAGATTTCAGCTGTTTGTATTTGGGGAGTAATTTTTTTTTTTTTTACATTTTAGAACTGTTAACTTTATTTTTATTGAGGTAAATAGTTTTTAAAAGTCAAATTTTCCAGAAAATGTGTAAGATCAAATAGTAGTCCTTGCTTCTCCCTCATTGCATGACTTAGTTGGGAATAGTATTTACAGAGTTGTAATAATAAACTGGATATTAATCAAACAAAATTATGATATAACTACATGGCATGAGGAAGAGTGTGAGTCTGCCTGGGGGCATTCGGGTGTGAGTGTGAGTGTGTGTGTATGTAGGGTATATGTGCAGGAAAAAAAGCCAAGTTCCACAGTCCAGAAGTTTCTACATGATACCAAATATAGAAATATCAAGGAGGAGCTGAATAAGTATGCCATTAAGGAATTGAAAAGCAAATTGGGGAACAATTTTAATAGAAACCGGGAAAGATTTCAGCAGTTAAGTGGAGGACAAGAACAGATGTGGACTTGGGAAGGGGACCATCTTTCTACAGGGATTTGGTGCTAAGTATCCAGCTCAGGGAAGCGCTGCCATAGAATAAGCTGTTTGGGGAACTTTATTCCTACTCTTTCAAGCCAAACCCAGTGCTGCCCAGAGCAGAGGCTGAAGTACTGACTAAAGGTGGAGAAGAAGTTACCTGGGTAACTTCTCATCCCCCAGAGAGAGACTGGGGGGACGAGGGAGATGGAACTTCTGGCAGATGAAGCAGCAAGAGCGGAGCTGCTTCCTTCTTAATACAGCAAAAGATACGAAACGTGATGTTTACTACTTTAACTGCCTTTTTTTGGTGGTACTGAGGATTGAACCCTCTGCCACTGGGCCACACCCCAGTCCTTTTTAGCTTATTTAGAAACAGGGTCTTGCTAAGTTGCTGAGGCTGGCCTTGAACTGCTGCAGTACTCCTGCCTCGGCCTTCCAAATCACTCAGACTATATGCATGCGCCACCACGTCTGGCATATTGTAACC
This sequence comes from Sciurus vulgaris, assembly GCF_902686455.1. Classification (NCBI taxonomy): domain Eukaryota; kingdom Metazoa; phylum Chordata; class Mammalia; order Rodentia; family Sciuridae; genus Sciurus; species Sciurus vulgaris. Next base: position 146,608,289 of record NC_136461.1, on the reverse strand, counting down.
ATTTTAAAGTGGTAATAAGTATGTTCATAGTGTTCTGTAATCCCACTGTCCAATGACAGAAAATTTTCATCATCCCAGAAGGAGATCTTGAACTTAATAAGTAGTCACTCCCCTCTAACTACTTCCAGTCTGCTGGCAACCAACAGTTTTTTGTCTGTAAGGTGACTTACATCTGAATGTTTATAGTAGCATTATTCACAATAGACAAAAGGTAGGGTCAATCCAATGTCCACCAACAAATAAACATATAGACCAGGGATATATACATAAGCTATAAATAATATATAAAACAATATATAAACAATATGTATATATTCAAACATGGCACATCTGTGCAATGGAATATTATAGTCATGAAGAATGAAATATGGACACATACTACAACACCAAGAAACTTGAAAACATTGAGCTATTCCATTTCTGTTCTTAGGAAGAGTGAAGTCATCAGCAGGGAACAGCGGGTACCACACAAAGGTTCTCAGGCCTGGTCACTGGTAAGATTTTCATCTCTATTCTTGGGTGCCAATGAGATAGCTTCACACCATTGTAAAATTAAGAGAAGCAACTCTGCTTCTTCACAGATTGATTTTAAGAATTTCAATAATTTTCCCAAAGTGCCTTAAAAATTCCTAAAATCAGGCAGTAATTTAGGTTAGAGGACATTGGGGAAAATCAAAATCATAAGGAGTAGCGCAGTCAGCTGGGCATGATGGAGTAAGTCTGTAATCCCAGGTACTTGGGAGGCTGAGTGGGAGGATGTCAATTAAAAAATGTTTTTATTTGTTCTAATTAATTGTATATGACAGTAGGATGCATTTATGCATTTTGATAGAGCATACATAAATGGAGTGTAATCTCTCATTTTTCTGATATGCATATTTTAGGATCACATTGGTCATGCAGTCATATATGTACATGAGATAATAATGTCTGCTTCATTCTACTATCTTTCCCACCCGCATACCCCTTCCCCTTCTTTCACTCCCCTCTACCTAAAATAAAGCGACTCTATTCTTCCCTAGCACCCTCCTTATTGTTAGTTAGCTTCCACATATCAGAGAAAACATTTGGCCTTTGTTTTTTTTTGGGGGGGTTTGGCTTATTTCGCTTAGCATGATATTTTCTAACTCCTTCCAAGAAATTATGGCATTCAAGGATGTCAGTTTTAAGGTCAGCCTAGGCAACTTAGTGAGACTTGTTTCAAAATCAAAGAAAAAGATAAATAAAAAGGGTTGAGGCTGAAGCTTGGTGGTAGAGCACCAGTACTGAAAAAAAAAAAAAAAAAAAAAAAAAAAGAAATAGATAAAGAAAAAAAAAGAAAGAAAGAAAAGTAGAGCTGTCAACAGCTGTCAATCTACCCTTCGGTCTTCAGGAGTCATCTGCTCTTGCCATCTCCTCTCTCCTCCCTTCCTTGATCCCTACTCCACTCCTGTACCAACCCAACCTGGCTGGTCTCTCCTGTTTCCTTTGAACTTGCTTCATGATCTCTTCTGTTTTCTTTGTTCAAGTATACTTTGTGTACTCGGTGCACAGCCCAGTGCCTGATCTATAGTAGGTATTATGATTTGGATATGAGGTGCCCCCTCAAAGCTTCTGTGTTAATGCAGGAATGTTTGGAGGTGAAATTATTAGAATTTTGGGGAGGCAAAATGATTAGGAGAGCTGTAACCTCATCGGTCCATCCTAGTTTGGATGGACTAACTGTGCGGTAACTATAGGCAGGTGGGCCGAGGCTAGAGAAGGTGGGCCACTGGAGGCATGTCCTGGAGGGTTCATCTTCCCTGCAGTTCCTTTCCCCTTCCTCTCTCTACTTCCTGGCCTCCATGAATGAAACCCCACTTCTCCACCAGGACCTCTGCCTTGATGCCTTGCCTCACCTTAGGCCCAGAGCAATGGAGTCAGCCCACATGGACTAAACCTCTGAACCCTGAGCCCAAATCAACTGTTCCTTCTCAAACTGCTCCTCATCAGGTATTTTGGTCACAGTGACTCAATAAATGTCAGATGAATGAATGACAAGTGTGTTTAGCTGTTGGAAGTCAATGGAGCCGAGAGACTCGGAAGCAGAGACCACTTTCCGAACCGCCCTTTCCCCAACTCCAGATTCTTGTCTGGAACAACGATTCCATTCCTACTCCTGCAATTCTAACCCATACAACCCAAGTAAACTTTGAAGAAATGCCTTTTATCTCACTTGGGAAATCAGACTTTTAAAATGTAGTTTGGTAATCCTATTTCCTTTTAATTTTCCTTTACCATTATCACAATGTATATACAGTCTAAAGAGCTAGACAACTCTTAAGGTATGTGATGGAAAATAGAAGTCCATTCTGCATTCTCCCCTCCCCCACCCCAGCCCCAGGTTCTCCTTCTCAGAGGCCAACACGCCATTCTTTTAGCTGGTTTTAAGATTTTAATTTTTAAGATACCTCCGCATGCTCTTTCTTTTTCTGACTCCTAGCCCAGGGTCACGTGTCTCGCCTTAGGGAAGATGGCCATGGTCCTTTTTGGTCCCACTCTCCCACTATAAGTGTACTCCTGATGATTTCTCCATCCTCTCAACCTTGTCCTATTGTAATTTTGATTATATCAGTGCTTAGCGTTTGTATTATTATAACAACTTAAATGCAAATGCTGTTTACAGCGAATCATGTATTAAGTAATTCTTTTCTATGTGTTTTTTTTTTTTCTCAGAAGAAAATAATTGTCTTATTTTTGTTTGTTTCATTTTCTTTGTCTTTATTAACAGTGCAACCCAATGCCAGCCATTTGTCTACACTTCTGTGTGTGCGGAATTAACCTGGATATCTGGAAAAGTCCATCGTGCAAGGAGCAGCATGAGGAATATGAAGCACTCCAGAAACTTAGGGACTGGTTGGCTCTTGTCTCATTCATGTCTTGGAGAAATTGCTAGCAGAGCCTTCTGAGATGAGCCCATTTAACCTTTCTGACTCACGTGCTGGGTCTGAGTTGCTGTCTAGCCTCTCTTCTTCATCTTCTTGCCAGTTCTTTCCATCTTCTTCAGTGTGGACTCTCCTGATCTCGTAGCCCACGTCTTTCCCCGCTTTTCTTTTTTTGGTGCATTACTCCATCATTTTTGGTTAGTGTATCCTCTAGCAGTTTTCAGAGAAAGGGAACATGCAAGGGTAAACTGTTCGAGATCTTACTTATCTGAAAATGTCTCTCTCATCCTTCTGATTTGGTCTGTAGTTTGGTTGAGGGTAGACTGCTAGTTAGGAAATACTTTTCCTTTAGAAGTTTAAAGGAACCCTTCCAGGCTGGGGCTGCAGCTCAGTGGCGGAGCACTTGCCTAGCTTGTATGAGGCACTGGGTTTGATCCTTAGCACCACATAAAAACAAACAAATAAAATAAAGGAACCCTTCCATTGTAATCTTGTTTCAAGTTTTGATATTAAGTGAAAAGTGAAGGAGACGGAAATTAGGTGCTACATATTACATATAACTTGCATACAATTTTATCTATATGACAGATAAAGATAAGAACAAACTGTCAAGAGAGCAACTAAGTGGAAGCAGATACTATGTAGGGGAAGAAAAGTTGTATGTATGTGTGTGTGTGTGTGTGTGTGTGTGTGTATTTGTATATAGATGTATATATGTGTTGTGTATACGTGTGTGTATGTGTGTGCGTGTGTGTGTGTGTTGTGTGTCTTTATACTGGGGATTAAGCCCCAGGGCTGCTCTATCTCTGAACTGCATCCCCAGCCCTTTTTATTCTTTATTTTGAAACAGGATCTTGCTAAGTTGCTGAGGCTGGCCTTAGTCTCCCGAGTAGCTGGGATCACAGGTTATATATATATATATATATATATATATATATATATATATAACACCAAATGTGCATCTCCTTCACTTTTTGCTTTGCTTTCTATGAGGTCTGCCTTCCTTTTCTTCTGTGAATATGTTTGTGTATGTTTATTATATATTTCTGCAGAAATTTTTAATTTCTGAGAGCTGAAGAGCATTTCTCGTGGTTATTTTCAGATTTCCTTATTAAAGACCATTCTGCTCTTATTTTATGGTTATAATATTTTCTTTGATTTCTCCAAAAATATCAATAATGTGTTTTTTTAATCCTTTTTGGCTGGACATGGTACTCCAGGTACTCAGGAGTCTGAGACAAGAGGTTCAAGGTCTGCCTGGTCAATTTAATGAGACTCTGTCTCAAAATAAAAAAGAAAAAGGACTGGAGGTGTAATAGAGGTAGAGAACCCCTGGGTTCAATCCCCAGTACCACAAAATAGATAAGCAAATAAGTAAAATAAAGGAATTTTTCTTTCCCTTTTTAGTGTCTACTTCCACTAAGTTACTCTTCTGTCCACTTGGTCTCAGCTTTCTCTGTCATGTTACTGGCTTTCCTCAGACGTCAGATGATCCCCATTGCCTTTTTTTTTTTGTACAGAAGGGTGGGGTAGCAGAAGCTCTGGGTGCACGGGGGAGGTTTGGCAAATGATGTGGTGCTTACTCTGGGATGTTCTGGCTGGGTCATTTCCTTGGTGGATAGCTGCATTCTGAATAGTTCTAAGTCTTCACTCTTTTTTTTTTTTTTTTTTTTGGTACCAGGGATTGAACTCAAGGGCACTCTCCACTGAGCCACATCCCCAGCCCTATTTTGTATTTTATTTAGAGACACAGTCTCACTGAGTTGTTTTGCACATTGCTTTTGCTGAGACTGGCTTTGAACTCGTGATCCTCCTGTCTCAGCCCCCTGAGCCGCTGGGACTATGGGCATGCTCCACCGCGCCCGGCAGCTAAGTCTTCACTCTTATCCCACTCAGAGTCCGAGAGATAAATTCCCATCTTCTGCTGTGTTTGGGGACCTGAGTAAAAGATGACTGTCCCCAGCCTCCAGATTCCATTCCCCACTTGGTCCAGTTCTACTCTCCAGCTCAAGTGAGGCAAGGTGTGATGTAGGACTGGATCTGGGGATGAACTTCTTTCCAGACTTCTCAACTGTCCTTTCTTATGTCACTTCTCTTTTCCATTCATCCATCTCCACTGGAGACTTTCAGAAGTCTCCAGTGTCACCAGTTCCTGAACTTTTGGGGGTTTTGTGTAAGACAGTTTCCTCTTCTGCTTTCCCCTCTATGGGCTCAGGGTCCAACCATTTGGGTCCGATAAGCCCTTTGCTACTCTCTTATCTGTTTGCGTTACGGCTTCTAACATTTCATTATTCTTCTTTTCTTTCATATTCTCCACAGATTTTTTTTGGTTTGGGTATTAAAGGAAATTCCTTCATTGTTATTTAAGAGATGTTCCAGGAGGGATCAAAGTAGATACAAATGTTCAAATCATATTTTCTATGATGTGGTTGTTACATATTTTATAAAGTTCCCAATACAATTCCATAACAAAAATTCTTACACACATATATATGAATTTAAGATTGGCGGCAAAGGATTGAGGGAGATGTGATTGAAAAAAAAAAACTTGCAGAGTTAACACTTCTAACGTTGGAAGAAAAGCACAATAATAAGAAAGCATGAAGAGCACATTTAAGTTAATAGTACTAGTTAACATTTACTTAATATTTATTATGTACCACTATTTTTTTTTTTTTTTTTTGTATTGAGGATTGGACCCAGGGATGCTTTACCAATGAGAAACATCCTCAGTTCTTTTTATTTTTTATTTTGAAGCATGGTATCTTTAAGTTGCTGAGGGTCTCATTACATTGCTGAGACTGGCCTCAAACTTGTGATCCTCCTGCCTCAGCCTCCCCAGTTGCTGGGATTATAAGTATGTACCCACAATGCCCAGTCCACTAATACTCTTGTAAGCATTCTATACTTGTTAATTTATATAATCCTCACAACACTCTGTGAAGTAAGAACTATTATTTTTCCCATTTTTTAAATGAAGAAAATGAGGGATTTGATTGTGAGTCACATGGGGTAGAAGTGGACATCTAAACCAAACCAGGAGCAGGTTGATGTCAAAGAAAGAGAGCTTGGGTGTTGAGCAGACAGGTAATGTCTACTACCACAATAAATCAAGATTTCTCAAAGAGTGGAGACCCACTATTAATAGTTAATAACTAAAATTAGGACTCAACTATTTCAGAAAAACCTGAGGTGAGAATTCTCTGAATGTACCTGGGTTGTATTTCAGAGGTATGACAAATATTCTACGTAATTTTCAAATGAAACAATGTTCAAAATTTCTAAATATCAAAAGCATAGTGAAACACATAAATCTAACTGTTGAGATAATGGGAAGATCTCACAGAAAGGAATCATGACAAGCTGCATTAATGTTTGTCGTTCGTTTCTTTTTTGCAAAAAAGCACTGAGGATACAGCTCAGTGATAAAGTGTAACTAACATATGCATGTATACACACACACTCACAAAGCTAAAAAATTCATAAATAAAATATTACATGAATTTCTATGACATATTTTCAAAACAAAAAGAACAACTTACAATATAATATAAATACTTTTCACCGAAAACTCTCACTCCCCCAAATCTCTGAACAGATGCCCATATAGGATAATACGAACATGGCAGCATAAAAAGATATATCCAAAGGGCATTCACATTGGTTAAGTCAGTGGAGTAGGGTGGGAGGTGTATAGGAGATTAACATTTTTGCATTTCTGCCTCTACGTTATTTCAATTATTTACAATAATCAAATGGGATATCATCTTCTGAAAAATATCAATAAAAATTCTTTTTCTGCACTGGGGATTGAACCCAAAGGCACTCTACCACTGAGATACATTCCCAGCCCTTTTTATTTTTTATTTTGTGACAGGGTCTCACTAAGTTGCTGAGGCTGGTATTGAACTTGCAATCCTTCTGCTTCAGTCTCCCCAGATGTTGAGATGGCAGGTGTGTGCCCACCATGCCTGGCTCAAATAAATAACTTTCTCAGAAAAAAATACATGTATTATGCATGTAGCTTTTTGTTTTTTAAATGTATTTATCAAAGTACTTCTTTTTGAATTACCAAGAAAAATGTTAATTCTTTTGAATATGATTTCTCATAATGATGAAACACCAGCAAACTGAATTTTGAATTTTAAGAGTTGAATCTCTATGTATTTATATATATTTATATATATAGTTGAATCTATATATAGTTATATATAGAGATTGAATATAGTTATATATATAGTTGAATCTATCTATCTATATATATTTATATATATAGTTGAATCTATACCTATATATAGTTGAATCTCTATAAATATACACAGAGAATATAGATATCTATAAACCCACATATATAGATATCTATAGAAATAACACATTATTATATAGTTAAATATAATTATATGATATACTTATTATTTATTATTATAATTGTAATATATAGATATGTGGCTATAACACAGAAGAAAACAGGAAATAAAACCAAAAGTTTCAAGTAATAGTCCATAATGAATTTAGCAATAAGCATTTAATGTCACTGATTCTGAAATAACTGCTCTTTGAAAAGTAATTTTCAGGAACACAAAAGTGACCATTTTCTCTTGTTTAGCCTCTCGGTTGATGGGAGTCTGATTAGGAAATTTTCCCTTATTCTTCCTTTTCTTTCATCACCAAACAGCCTGAAAATGATGAGAGAGTCGCATGTCCCGAGGACGGGGCTGTCCCATCACCCTGAGACTATTTCTATTTCATTTTTGTTTCAAAAAGCCTCCTCCTTACAAAAAGGTGAATAGAAGGACCTAAATTTCTGTCTTAGCACTAAATGCATCTCAGTGCTGCGGAAACATTTCATTTTCGGATGACTTCAAGGTCTCTATATCCCCTGCTGTGTATAGTCTTTATTAAAAAAGAAAGAAAGAAAGAAAGAAAGAAAGAAAAGAACAGAAAAAAGAAAAGAACATGACAAGAGCATTAAACCCCAAGAGTAGTTCATTTCAGTTTTGAAGCCTTTCTTTACCACGGCCGGGATATTTATGTCAACATCTCAATAAGGGAACTAAAGGAGTTTACACGCTTCAGAGCGTGTGTGCTCCAACCAGAAAATCAGCGTGAAGGAGAGAAATCCAGCCCTACCTTGGACCAATGAGAGCCACATAGGAAGGGGTCGCTTCTGGTGAGGACCAGATGGCACAATTCGCAGCGGGCAGGTTTACTGTTGTCACTGCTAAGGCTGGAAGGAAAACATCTTTGAAGAAACGTTTGCCTTCCCCCACCCCTGAATCTTGAATTCATCGCATACATATGTTGGAAATAATACTACCCAAACTTGATTAAATTCTATTTTTAAAATGTTGGAATAACCTTGCACACTGTAAATTGAAGACATTCTGTAACCTGGAGTGATTTTGCTGTTGTGAGCACTGCTATTATATTTCAATTTGAACTCTCACTAATTATTTCTCAGATAAATTAATATATAAAAAGATATATCAGGAACTTATTCCCATTGGCATTTTTGTAAACATAAATGCAAATGAAAAACTGAGAACCATTAGTTTGAGTTTTTAAATATTCTATAGGTAATGTTACAGAATCTTCATTCCCCCTTTTTTACTTCATGATTTTTAGGAGTTGAGGTTCTTTGTCATACTTGCCAAAGCAATAAAACTGTGAAAATAAAATGGAGAGACAGGATCTCAATAGTTTCTCAGGGTTACCTTGAACTTATGATCCTCCTGCCTCAGTCTCCTGGTTAACAAATAACTTTCTTTTTTTTTTTTTTTTTTGCAGTGCTGGGGATCGAACCCAGGGCCTCGTGCTTGCAAGGCAAGCACTCTACCGACTGAGCTATCTCCCCAGCCTAACAAATAACTTTTAAAAACCTGTTTTCTTTTCTTTTTATTATTTTTTTCTAATTAGTTATACACGACAGTAGAACACATTTTGACACATCATACATAAATGGAGTATAACTTCTCTTTCTTCTGGCTGTACATGATATAGGATCACACTGGTCGTGTAGTCATGTATTCACATTGGGTAATGATGTCTGATCCATTCTATCATTCCTACCCCCAAGCCCCCTTCCCTCCTTCACTCGCCTCTGTCTGATCCAAAGTATCCCTATTCTTCCCTAGGCCCCACTTCCCCTGCCATTGTGAATTAGGATCCGCTTATAAGAGAAAACATTTGGCTTTTGATTCTTTGGGATTGGCTTGTTTTGCTTAGCATGATAGTCTCGTTTCATCCATTTACATCTGGAAGATTCTCTCTGGATCTCTGGCTCACCAGATCTTCCTTGTCCCTCCTCTACCTTGTCTTGGGCCCCAAGAGGCCTGCCTTTATGAACACATCTGCAGGCTCCCTTGCCCTCTGACTTTCCTTTGTGCTTTGTCAATGAAAACTAATGACAAGGAATTATAGGGGAAGAGAAAGAGGGGTAAGACATCCATTCCTTGGCTTCCTTCCTCCAGGCCAGTGGATAGCTAGTGGACCTGCCTATGGCTACAGCTACAGCTCTCACCGTCTGTTAACTCCTTCACTCCTCCCTTTCTATCCCTTCAAGCCTGGCGGGGGTGGAGGCTTACCTCTGATCACTAGACTTAGGGTGCATCACTATTTTTTATTGATTTCCTCTAGTTCTTCCCGTGATTTTGCAATTAGTTGCTTAAAGTCCATTCAAATACATTTTTTTTTTTAAAGCCTATTGTGTGTTTTGTGTTTGGTCCCTAACCAACATAGCTCCAGGCAATTTTCTTATGCATTATGGGTATCCTGTCCTGAATGTCAAAGACATTACCAAATTCAGAGTTTGAAAAATTGAATTTATAATATCAGTTCATTTCCAGAGTTTTTCCCCCTTCATTAGGTGCATTATCACCCATCAATTATTCAAGTTTCAAACCTGGGCATCAAATATGATCAATTTTATCTCAATGCTTTTAAAAATAGACTCCCCATCTCTGTTCCTACTGTCTAAATGGCACCTCTGATATTTCAATTGTGAGTGTCCCAGGTTTCATGCTATTGCAACTCTAACCATTTTTCGTCTCCTTTATAACATGTTTCAGTGACTCCTGGTCACCTACAAAATAAGTCAGAGAACCTTCTTAATGCTCCCAAGACCTTTCATGATAGGGGTTATCCTAACCTTCTAGAATTTACAACTGTGAACATAGCATTCTCTTCATGTTTCAACACCTTAGCACATATCCTTTTCCTTGCTGAAATGCTCTTTTTCCTTCTCTACTTAATGTATTTTGACTCATTATTTAAAACTTACTTTATATTTTACCTTCTCTGTAAAGACCTATCAGTTGGTCATTTGTTTTCCACTCCAAAATACTTTGCATACACATTTTTAGAATGCTATGTCATTGCAATTGTGATAACATTTTTAATCAGCTTCCTGTTGCTGTGACAAAATACCTGAGAAAAGCAACCTAAAGTAAGATAGATTTACTCTGGCCTATGTTTTCAGAGGTTTCAGTTCATGTCCACTTGACCCCATTGCTTCAGACCTTTGGTGAAGCAGAACATGATGAAGAGTGGATGGTAGAGTGGAGTTTCTCACCTCATGGCAGTTGGAAATGGGGGTGCGGTGCACAGAGCGAGCCAGGATATTTCAAAGGCACGTCCCCAGTAACTCAGCTATTCTAAGTGGGCCCTACATCCCAAAGATTCCACCACCTCCCCGTAGTGCCACATAGGGACCACACCTAACACATGGCCTTTAGAGATATTCTGATCCAAGCTATGACAGACATCAAATTATTAATGTTTGCTCCTCCACTTGATTGTGGATTCATTGAAAGCACATGCTGTGTCTTGTTTATTATAGTAGTATTGGAGTCTAACAGAGAGTCTGGTACAGTGTCTTTAAAAATAAGCACACTTAATAGAATGTAAAGATAAGTCACAGATGGAGAGGAAATGCAGGTTGGGAATCCTTTATTGGAAAGTTTAGAACCAGAAGTGCTCAAATTTCTGTTTTCAGATTTTGGAATATTTGTATAGACTTTACCATTTAAGAAATACCTAATTTAAAAATCTGAACTTCAAAATGCTCTGAGAACTTTTCAAAGTTTTAGATTTTGAAGAATTTTGGATCTCAGATTTCCAGATTAGAGATGTTATGACTGTATTTGCACAACACACGTATGATAAAGGATTTGTATCCAAAACATACAAAGAGCTCTTGAAATTCAACAATAAGAAAACAAAGAACCTGATTAGAAATGGCCGTAAGATTTGAACAGACACCTCAATAAAGTATAAAGATGGCACATAAGCTTAAAAAAGATGCTCAACATTATGTTATCAGGGAAATGAAAATTAAAACAAATAATGAGATATTGTGCCATGAAATACTGATTCTATTTGAGCAATTCAGCTAATTAAGTAGCAGCTCCAGATTGTGGAAAGCAGTATTTTATCTTTTACAATGCAGATTGTACACCTGATTGTTTCACACTCACAGTGAATCTAGGAGATGAGGTAGTCTGGGAAGATGCATTATCACTTTTTCTTCTTCGGTTTGGTATTTGTCCACACATGCATACACACACATATGGGCGTGCATTTTCCTTATAATTCCTGTTTATTTTGTATGAATTGGATATGAATTTGTTTATTTGGTAATTAGAACAAACAAGATATCGAGGTGGGATAGCGTAACTACAACAAAGTGGAAATAAGTAGAGATTTGAAGGATCTATTTTTAATATTCAGCTTTAGTGTATTTATTCTTAAACAATTTGCCTCCCAATAAAGTTAAAAGGCAAGTCATTCAAATCCTCTCCAGTCTATTTTATTAATTTTGAGATAGGGTCTTGCTAAGTTGCTGAAGCTGACCTTGAATTTGTGATCCTTCTGCCTCAGCCTATCAAGTCTGGGATCACAGGTGTGCACCACCACAACTAGCTCAATCTCTGCCTTTTCTCTTTGGATTATCTCTTCCTGTCCATCATCTAAGTTATAGATCTTACTGTCATTGAACACGATGGTTTCAGAATTTTTTTAATGAAATAAACTTAGAAGTCTTTCAAACACACACACATGTGTGTGCGTATGCACGCGCACGCACACACACACACACACACACACTCACCACCACCACCAACATGAAATCAAATGTCTTGATTGGGATCACACAGAGTGAGCCCATGGTGAAACTGGGATTGGATTTAAATGTCCTGCTGTTTTAATCCAGTGCTCATCTAAATATGTCTGATTCTCAACCACCTTCTCCATCACAACAGAAACACATTTTAGTAATGTTCATGTATCATTTGACTAAAGAATATCAATCATGTTGTGTGTTAGTTGGTGATATAGGTGAATAAGACAATTCTGTGGAGGGTTATGTTAATAGAGAATTTAGAAAATTGTGATGTTTGTAAATGTATTATTTTCGAGCTGAAAGTGTTTACAAGGCATACCTATTTACCTAACAAAGATGACGTATGCTGCCATTGAATTGTATTAGATTGACTTTGCTATACATTTTATTCATGACATCAGTGAACTCTACAATACTCAAAGTATAACTGTAAAGCAATGAGTCTGAGTTTTAATTCACAAGTAAATACCTAACATTATTTCTGATTTTAATTTAATTTTTGAGTCATTTCCTTATATTCTATAACTCATGCATCTGCTCGGGGAGGAAATGGAGTTTAATGATGAAGACTACAAGCTTTGGTATTCTGCAGCCATACCTGACGTCTTCACTTACCTGCTTTACTAGTTGTGTGAACTTAAGCAAGTCTTAGAACTTCCCTAAATTTCTTACACTAAGGCAGAGAAAAATAAAAGGAGTATATTCATCTTATTTTTTATTCTTAGTCGAAGAATCATGATTTTATTTGAGGTAGCAAGATACCCAGATAAAACAACACATTTTCTGGCCTCTCTTGTAGCTAGGTGAGGCAATGAAACTGAAGAAGTGGATTCATCTAGAAGATGTATCTTTTGTTCTTACTGTTTTTTTTGTTTTTTGTTTTTTGTAAACAAATGGGATACATGTTGTTTCTCTGTTTGTACATGGAATCACATCAATGTTCATAGCTCCTCAATTCACAATAGCCAGATTGTGGAACTAACCTAGATGTTCTTCAATTGATGAATGGATAAAGAAATTGTGGTATATATTTACAATGGAATATTACTCAGTCATAAAGAATAATAAAATTATGGTATTTGCAGGCAAATGGATGAAATTGGAGAAAATCATACTAAGTGAGATAAGCCAATCTCAAAAAAACAAAGGACAAATGATCTCGCTGACTGTTGGTTTTGATAGCTGGAACTTTAGCATGTCCATGAAGCATGAAGAGATCTTGAATGTAGTAGCTCGCCCCAACCTTTTTTTGTTTTTTTGGTACCAGGATTGAACCCAGGAGCTTAACCACTGAGCCACATCCCCAACCCTTTTTTATATTTTATTTAGAGACAGGGTCTCACTTAGTTGCTGAAACTGTCTTTGGACTTGATATACTCCTGCCCTTGGCCTTCCAAATCACTGGGATTATAGGTGTGGGCCATGGTACCTGGCTATAATAGCCCTTTGATAAGAATGATGGAACAGTAAGATAGAAGGAGTTTGGTCCATGATGATTTTGTGACATAAGATTCCTTTCAGATACAAGGATAGATATTTGGATATTTAAGCTACTATAGTTGATGTTCTGTTAGTAAAATTTAAATTAATTACTAACTGGCACAGATGCTCCATTCCTAAGGTGATGGTAATAGTATTTCACTTTAGGGCTGTGGTAAAGATGGAATGAGGAGATACATGGTCTTCAGAGATAGAGGAGCCCAGATTCCAATCCTGCTCTACCTACTGATCAACTAGAGTTAGGATAATTTCCTTAAACTTATTTTCTCAGCAATTAAATGGAAATTAGAGCGGGGCTAATGTGAGAATTTGAAATCTGAATTTTTGATACAGTACCTGGTAAATGGTAAATGCTCAATAAGTGAGTAATGTAATTGTTGTTATTCTTTCAGTTAGGTTTTTGTTGTTGTTGTTGTTTGTTTTTTGTTTTTTGGTTTTTTTTTTTGTTTTTTTTTTTTTGGTACTGGGGATTGAACTCAGGGGCACTCCACCACTGAGCCACATCCCCAGTACTATTTTCTATTTTATTTAGAGACGGAGTCTCACTGAGTTGTTTAGTACCTTGCTTTTGCTGAGGTTGGCTTTGATCTCAGTGATCCTCCTGCCTCAGCTCCTGAGCCTCTGGGATTACAGGATTGTACCATCGTGCCTGGCTAGTTAGGATGCTTTTTGCTTCAAGGGAAAGAAATATCCTGCTCAAACTAGTTCAAAAATAGGGAATGTATTATCTTCCCATTGGCAAGTCCAGAGGTGGGTTCCAGATGTAGTAGATGTAGCTCAGTTGTAGAGCCCTTGCTTAGCATGTGTGAGACCCTGGATTCCGCCCAGAGCTCGGCACTAGTCCTGGTAGGTCAGGGCTTTATCTTTGCCTCTGATACTTTCTTGGCTCCGCCATGAGCTGTTTCATTACTTTGACCTCCCTGAAGTCGTATTGGGAGCAAAGACAAAAACAGCATTTATTTTTCTTCATATTTAAATGGAGGAAGAAAACAAACAAACAAACAAACAAAAAAACTTACCTGATCAGAGAATAGGAATTCTTCTTGTTAGTCTAATTGAAACAAAATGATACGTCTGTTCCTCACCCAGTAATAGTCTCCCGGGCAATTCCGCGCACATCGACTATCTGAGCTTCATAGGGATCTACTTTGGGGACCTAAGAATGTTGTTGACTTAGCTTTATTTAGTTAGTAGAAGAAAGGGAGAAAAACAAAATTGAAAGTTTTTAGAAAAATGGTTAGAAGCCAGCAGTTTTACTGTGTTGTAGTTACATAGTAGATACTTGGAAAATGATCATTCTTTTTCCACTGTTCACCAAACTCTGATTAACTTTATTATTCACCAGAGTGAGCTTCCTTTTAGTGGTCTTGTCTTTTCAGAAACCACTCTTAAAAGAATCGGTAGTTGTTACCATTTTTAATATTAAAAAAATATTACATACTCTCTGAAAGTAATCCATGCATACATTTATTCAGTTATTAATTTGTTCATGTTTTAGCACTTAGAAAGTAATAAACACCTAATATGCATACATAAATAGTTACAAAACTACTTCCAAATGGACCCTTTTAATACATTTGTAGCTTCCTAATAAAATTACTTTGATGAGACTAGATTCATGAGATGTATAGAATGCATTCAATATCATTCATATTATTTTATCTTATTTTACAAAAAGATGTCATTTTCTGACTAAAAATATTTCAGTTCTTAGTTAAAATTTTTCAGAATAAAAGAAAAAGTATCATTTAAAGTAGATAAATATTTAAAAATAAAATCTGATTTGTGTGACAAATTAAATTCTTTGAAATTAATATCTTCTTCTTTCCTTTTGTGGATTAAACGCAGGACCTCACATTTGCTAGGCAAGTACTCTACCACTGGACTGTATCCCCAGCCACAATATCTTATTTTACAGATGAGAACTTTGTATATCCTACAAAAGACTGAACAAAATTCTCTAAACTTCAACAGTAATAAAGAAGCATTACTTGGCTTCAGTTCAGAGCACAAGCCTTTACATCAATCTGAAACAGAGATTGACAAAAGAGAAGAAAAACGTCTTATTTTATCAAGGTATTTCTAATGGATGTCAATGAAACAGTCTTTCTGATCTCATTTTTATTAGGATTTCAGGAAGTCACATTGATTTGGCAATCTTTGTCCTTCTTATGTATACATATTTTAAATATCAGTCTATCTTGATGAGTTACTTATTTGGTAGCCTATAAAACTCCATTTTATGGGGGGGTCAAAATTATGATTGTGAAATAAATGTTGGTATCCAACACAGAGTGTGTACTCTAAAGGGACTTTTTACCTGTATTAATGAAATAATCCTGGTATCTCCAAAGAAAAATTAAATGAGTAAAAGAGTTTAAAGCTATCAAATAATAATAGTCTGTACTGATTTATCAATGGATAAATGGATGCTTTGTGTGTATACACAGTCACTAATGTGGCAGTTTGAAACACACACACACTGTGAATGCTTTGTTGTGGTCTTTGATCAGAGCAAACCTGGGGTCAGGAAAGTAAGGAACACAATGAATAGCTGTTTGCTATCCAACCAGTATATCCATATTACTAAACTTCAAAGCATGTTATAGATGTGAGAGTATTTGGCCATGCTGTCTCTATATAGTAGAGATGTAATTTCCAACCAGAATCTGAGGAAAGGGATTATGTGATTTGTATAGACCTCAGGGAGCCAGGGTAAGTCCCTGCTATTCTCCAGGAAGAAAATAATTTTCTTTGCATACTTTAATATAAAGTGATTTAGGACTTAATTGAAATTATCCACATTTTGGAATACATGACATTCCAACTCTCAGTCAATGATGACTTTGGCCTCACAGGCTTAAAAACTTGGAGCATAAATCAATTCTATGACTATTGTTTAGAGTTTTTAAAGATTTTCTGGATTCCCTTTTTCTTAAAAGATTCTAGGATGTTATTTTTATTCACTTAGGTGCAGATGAATTTTATTGGGGAGAACTGTAAATTTCATTTTCACTGATTATCCAAGTGCAGGTGTGTGTGCATGTAATTATAAATATTATAGAAGATCAAAACAAATTTTGACAAGAAACAAGAAGAGTTAGGTGCCCCGTAGGTGTTCTATTTCTTTAATGTTATATTCACTGGATGTATTGAACTTTTTGGGAAAGAATTAAAATAGATTAGAATAATTTCCCAACTTTTTCAATTAATTAATTCCTTTCACAGTAATATATAATCTCACAGTCCTCCTTTATGAAATTTTGTAATCTACCACCATTTTTGTGAAATGATTTATAAAGAAACAATTGTAAGTAAAAATTAAATCACTAAATTATTACAAAGTTTAATGTAACATTTAATAATATTCATGATAAAGGTAAATTTCAAATTTTTCCTTTTTATCAAATAACTCATGCTATTTAATTTAATTTAAATATGGAGAACAAAGAATGGTTTGTCAGTACATATGAGATTACTTAAAATTTGGTTGACTAAACATATATTAAAATGTAGACTGAAATATAATTGATATATTTAAGCATAAGACAAAAACTGTTCTTATGACATATTTGACATTCCTATAGTACATTTCAAAAGATCAATTGATTTATTTTTGCATGCGTAAAAATCTTGAATTATATGTTTATAAAACTTACTTTTGTAATTTTTATAAAGTTCAAACAACTTTCAAAAAAGATTAATATATGAGCATGCTATTTGTAAGCTCCTATCCACAGACTGTATTGTTGAAATATGTCATCATTTTTTTTTCCATGTTTGGTACATATTATCTTTATTTATACTAAAAAAGTACAAGTTAATTTAGATATTTTAACCCCTATATTTGCTCTTTTTAATCCTAGTTCAGAAAAACTAGAGACAACTTGGTATAAAAGATTTGATTGGCAGGACTGATGTGAATATTTTTGGGACAATTGTATTGTTTTTACAATATTGTTTTGTATTTGAATATGTATTCCTTACATTTCTTATAAGTTTTCCAATTTGTCCATTTTGGGTACATGTTGAATAATATTTGCCATTAATCAAAGCAATTAAAACTACATAATGATAAATGCTCCATGGAGGCTAATGGTGTACAGGTGGGTGGTAAATCAAAACAGAGACTGAAGCATAAACAGGGTTTTAAATTCGCCTTCACTAATTTACTTTATATTCTCAGTATGTTCTGAATACTCTTAAATTGTTCCTTTTAAATGTGTAAATTATTCAAAAGTTTTAAATGTCATTTACACCTGTAAGAATATAAAATTCAGGATATTCTTGAAGTGGGGGATTAGAAGCACCCAGCACTTACCTGCTTCACCTTGGAATAGAAATAAAGTGACTGGGGTGTGACTGCTTATTGAGTGGGGTGACTCTATTAGTCAGAGTTCTGTAGAGGAACAGAACCAACAGGACACACACACACACACACACACACACACACACACGCGCGCACACACACAAAAGGGAATTTATTAGATTGGCTTACAGGATTAGAAGCTGCATAGTCCTACAGTTGCCATCTGCAGGATGGAGACTGGTAGAACAAGCCGCTCAGTACAAGAAAGTATAAATTAGGAAGAAGATCCAATGATATAGCTCAAGTCCAGGACTGAAGGCCTGAATCTCTCAGAGAGTCTATGGTCAGAGTCTGCTTCGGAAGAGCCAAGGAACTGGAGCCTGATGGCCTCAGGCAATCGCAGCAGCAATGAAAGCACCCACTCAAGAAGAATGGCAACTCCTTTTTTTTTTTTTAAAATTTTTTATTTTATTGTAAACAAATGGGATACATGTTGTTTCTCTGTTTGTACTTGGTGTAAAGGCATACCATTTGTGTAATCATAAATTTACATAGAGCAATGTTGTTTGATTCATTCTGTTATTTTTTCCCTTCCCCCCACCCCTCTCACCCCTCTTTTCCCTCTATACAGTGCTTCCTTCCTCCATACTTGCCCCCCTCCCTAACCCTAACTCTAACCCTAACACTAACCCTTCCCTCCCCCCCATTATGTGTCATCCTCCACTTATTAGCGATATCATTCGTCCTTTGGCTTTTTGAGATTGGCTTATCTCACTTAGCATGATATTCTCCAATTTCATCCATTTGCCTGCAAATGCCATAATTTTATCATTCTTTACGGCTGAGTAATATTCCATTGTATATATACCACGGTTTCTTTATCCACTCATCAATTGAAGGGCATCTAGGTTGGTTCCACAGTCTGGCTATTGTGAATTGAGCAGCTATGAACATTGATGTGGCTGTATCTCTGTAGTATGCTGATTTTAAGTCCTTTGGGTATAGGCCAAGGAGTGGGATAGCTGGGTCAAATGGAGGGTCCATTCCAAGTTTTCTAAGGAATCTCCACACTGCTTTCCAGAGTGCATGCACTAATTTGCAGCCCCACCAGCAATGTATGAGTGTACCTTTCTCCCCACATCCTCGCCAACACCTGTTGTTGCTCGTATTCTTGATAATCGCCATTCTAATTGGGGTGAGATGGAATCTTAGGGTGGTTTTGATTTGCATTTCTCTTATTACTAGAGATGTTGAACATTTTTCCATATGTTTGTTGATTGCTTGTAGATCCTCTTCTGTGAAGTGTCTATTCATTTCCTTAGCCCATTTGTCGACTGGATTATTTGACTTCTTGGAGTAGAGTTTTTTGAGTTTTTTATAGATTCTGGAGATTAGTGCTCTATCTGAAGTATGATTGGCAAAGACATTCTCCGACTCTGTAGGCTCTTTCTTCGCATTGCTGATAGTTTCCTTTGCTGAGAGAAAGCTTTTTAGTTTGAATCTATCCCAGTTATTGATTCTTGCTTTTATTTCTTGTGCTATGGGAGTCCTGTTAAGGAAGTCTGGTCCTAAGCCGACATGTTGAAGATCTGGACCTACTTTTTCTTCTATAATCTGCAGGGTCTCTGGTCTGATTCCAAGGTCCTTAATCCATTTTGAGTTTAGTTTCGTGCATGGTGAGAGATATGGGTTTAGTTTCATTCTGTTGCATATGGATTTCCAATTCTCCCAGCACCATTTGTTGAAGAGGCTATCTTTTCTCCATTGCATATTTTTGGCCCCTTTGTCTAGTATGAGAAAATTGTATTTATTTGGGTTTGTGTCCATGTCCTCTATTCTGTACCATTGATCTACCTTTCTATTTTGGTACCAATACCATGCTGTTTTTGTTACTATTGCTTTGTAGTAGAGTTGAAGATCTGGTATTGCAATATCCCCTGTTTCACTATTCCTGCTAAGGATTGCTTTAGCTACTCTGGGTTTCTTATTTTTCCAGATGAATTTCATAATTGCTTGCTCTATTTCTGTAAGGTACATCATTGGGATTTTAATTGGAATTGCATCAAATTTGTATAGCACTTTAGGTAGTATGGCCATTTTGACAATATTAATTCTTCCTATCCAAGAACATGGAAGATCTTTCCATCTTCTAAGGTGTTCTTTAATTTCTTTCTTTAGTGTTGTATAGTTCTCATTGTAGAGGTCTTTCACCTCTTTTGTGAGATTGATTCCCAAGTATTTTTTTTTTTTTTTGAGGTTATTGTGAATGGGGTAGTTTTCCTAATTTCTCTTTCTGAAGATTCATCACTTATGTATAAAAATGCGTTGGATTTATGAACATTGGTCTTGTAACCTGCTACTTTACTGAATTCACTTATCAGTTCTAAGAGTTTTCTGGTGGAATTTCCAGGTTCCTCTAAATATATAATCATGTCATCAGCGAACAGGGATAGTTTGAGTTCTTCTTTTCCTATTCGTATCCCTTTAATTTCTTTGGTTTGTCTTATTGCTCTGGCTAGAGTCTCAAGAAGTGGTGAAAGAGGGCATCCCTCTTAAGAATACAAGTAACAGTAAATGTTGATGAGGATGTGGGGAAAAAGGTACACTCATACATTGCTGGTGGGACTGCAAATTGGTGCAGCCACTCTGGAAAGCAGTGTGGAGATTCCTCAGAAAACTTGGAATAGACCCACCATTTGACTCAGTTATCCCACTCCTTGGTGCATACCCAAAGAACTTAAAATCAGCATACTATAGAGACACAGCCACATCAATGTTTATAGCAGTTCAGTTCACAATAACTAAGCTTTGGAACCAACCTAGGTGTCCTTCAACAGATGAATGGATAAAGAAACTGTAGTACATATACAAAATGGAATATTACTCAGCAATAAAGAAAAATGAAATTACGCATTTGCTGACAAATGAATGGAACTGGAGACTATCATGCTAAGTGAAATAAGCCAATCTCCAAAAACCATGTCCTCTCTGCTACGTGGATGCTAACTCACGATAAGCAGGAATGGTGGGGAGGGAAGAAAAGAAGTTCACTGGATCAGACAAAGGGGAATGAAGGGAGGGGAGGGGGGATGAGAATAGGGAAGATAGTATAATGAATTGGATATAACTTTTTCCTATGTTCATATATGAATACATGACCAGTGTAACTCCACATCATGTACCACCACAAAAATGGGAAGTTATACTCCATGTATGTTTGATATGTCAAAATACATTCTACAGTCATGTATAACTGAAAAGACAAATAATAAATTAAAAAAAGAAAAAAGAAAAATATATAAGAAAGAAAAATTAAGTTTGTGTCTGCTGCTGCTTCTTTGTTCCATCTAAGACCCCAATCCCAACCTACTGGACCATGCCACTCACTTGCCCCTCAATTTTCTGTCCCACATGCCAATCATTCCTGGTAACACCCTCACTGACACACCAAGAAGCCTCGTAATCTTAGGCATCTCTTAATATAATCAAGTTGACGATCCAGATTAACCATGACAGTGACCACAGGAGAACATTAGAGTTCTATAACAGAGACTGGGAGAAGTCTAGAGACCTCGGATAGTGGAAGAGAAGATGAAACAGAGTGCCCCAAAACCCATCATGGGAATTGTGGTAAAAGGAGGAGATGTGCCCCACTCCACAGGTGAAATAGGGAGCATTCCAGTGAGCACACTAACATAGGATTCAGTACCTGGCAGAAATATAGTCTAAACAGACAATAGTCCTAAGATCTGCATGGTGAACTGGTTCTGGAGAGATTTTCTGCATTTCCCAGCATATTCTCTTGGTATTACTGGAACTCCTCTGGAGAAGGGCCCTATTCAAGTTCATCGCTTTGGGAGTCAAAGGCCCCTGCATTTTCCTGTCTCAGAGACTCCATGGGAGTTTCATTGCACTGACTCATTGGGCTTCGGCCATGAGAGTCAGTTCCACCTGGGGAGACAGATTGACACATAACTGAAAGTTTTATGTGGTGAGAGATGGGACTGTGGCAAATGAGGGAACAGAAGGTACTTTCTTTTGAAATCAGAAGTTTGACAGATCAGTTACCAGAGTCTGGGGGGAGTAAATGGTCACATGTGATGGTGTATGGGAGTCAGGACTGGGAACCCCAGATTTGTGGGAGCAATGGTGAAGGATCCTGATGCCATCCCCCCAGAAAAAGTCTTTGAGACTCCATAACTTCTTTCTGCCCTTCGAGGTGCACACAGTCATGTTGCAGAGGTGATGTTACTCTTGCCTTCCAAGTGTGTAGCACAGAAAGCTCTGGAGAGACTCTTTGGGAAGTTGTACATATTGCATTATCTTCTTGACATGCTGGGGCATCAACCTCTACCCTGATCTGAGTGTCAAATCTGAATAGTTCTGGAGAGAATGTATCTGGGGAGCTCTCATTCAAACTTGCTCATCTCAGTGTGCAAAACAGATGAAAGTTACTCCTACTAACTTCTGCCAGTTGCCTGATAAACACCACAAAACAAAAAAAAAACAAAAAAAACAAAAAAAAAAAAAAAAAGGGGCATGGATAGTTTCTAGCCTTTGCTCTGCCCAAGAAAACAAATAGAGAGTCTTCCATCAGAGGCTGTGAATGTTCATTCTTTGTGCTCATTTGAGGCACCATTGCTTTTTTTTTTTTTTTGGTGCTGGGGATTGGACCCAGGGACTTGTGCATGCAAGGTAGGCACTCCACCAGCTGAGCTGTATCCCCAGCCCTGAGCACCACTGCTGAGAGGAAATTTTAATTTTTATTAAGACATTTTTTTATTGCTATTTTATGTTTTTCCTGTTTTCTCATTTTTAATAGTTCCTTTTTTGATTTTTCTTTCTACATTTTTCTTTTCACTCTTATTTTTCTTCTGTCATATTTTCCCCTTTCCCTCCATATGTTAATTTAATTTTTATTATTTTTTAAAACTTTTAACTTTATACTATGTATTTTTCCTTTTCTTTTCAGTTGCTGATGGTGGTTTTTTTGTTTTTTTGGTACTGGGATTTAATCATCCAGGGATGCTTTACCACTGAGTTACATCCTCAGCCTTTTTAAATTTTGAAATAGACTGTTACTAAGTTGCTTAGGGCCTCATTTTTTTAGTTTTCTAGGTATTTTTAAAATTTTTTTCCATAAAGCAAGTTTTAACAAATACAAAAAAAATGGAAATAATTTCTTTCATCTTATCAGACTACAATGGAATAAAACTAGAAATTAAAAAAAAAAAAGAAGAGAAGCTATAGAAATTACATAAACACATGGAATTTGAAGAAGACAGTATTGAATAAACAGTGGGTAATTGAAGAAATTGGGGGGATATTAAAAAATTCCTAGAATAAAAAAATGTAAACACAATATACTAGAATTGAAGGATTTAGCAAAAGCAGTACTTGGAAGTTCATAGCAACAAGTGTCAATAAAAATATAAACAAACAAAAGCAAGAAGCTAATAAATAATTTAAGAATTAATTTCAAGGTTCTAGAAAAACAAGAACAAACTAAACTCCAAATCAGTAGAACAAAAGTAATAATAAAAACCAGAGTAGAAATATGTTGAAATTAAACTAAAAGGACAACATATAGGTTCAAAGAAGAGTTGGTTCTTATGCATTTTTTTTCAGTTGTAGATGGACGCAATGCCTTCATTTATTTATGTGGTGCTAAGAATAGAACCCAGTGCCTTATATGTGCTAGGCAAGTACTCTACCACTGAGCTACAACCCCAGTCCAAGTGTTGGTTCTTTAAAATAATAAACAAAACTGATAGACCTTTTTAGCTAAATCAACCAAAATAAAGAAAACCCAAATAAATAAAAAATAGAGACAAAAAAGGAGACATTACAACAAATACCATTGAAATTAAAAGGATTATTGGAGAATATTTTGGAAAACTATATGCCAGTAAACTGGAAAACCTAGAAGGACACATTTCTGGGCACATTTGTCCTGCCAAAATTGAACAAGAAAGATATAACAAACCTAAATGAATCACCAAAATAGATCAATAACAAGCAATAAGATTGAAGCAGTAACAAAAAGTCTTCCACCAAAGAAAATTTCAGGTCTGGATGGATCTATTGCTGAATTTTAATCAACATTTAAAGAAAATCAACACTGATGAGGTTTAAAATCTTCCATAGAATAGAAATGGAAGAAATCCTTACAAACTCATTAGACAAAGTCAATAATTACTCTGCTACCAAAACCTGATAAGAATACAACAAAGAAAATTATAGACCACTATCCTTAATAAATATATATTTAAAAATCCTTCACAAAATGTATGCAAATCAAAGCAGCAGCACATTAAAAAGATCATATACCTTGATTCAAGTTGGTTTTATTAGGGATGAAGGGATGATTAAATCTATGCCTATCAATAAATGTAATAGAGCACATGAATAGTGTTAAGGATAAAAGTTACATGATCATCTCATAGACACATAAAAAACCTTTGATAAAAGTCAACACCCCTTCATCACTAAAGTCCTGAATAAATTAGGTATAGAAGGATCAGACCTCAATATCATAAAAGGCTATATGCAACAAATCCATAGTCAACTTCATACTGAATGGAGGAAAACTGAAAGCATTTCCTCTAAGATCAGGAACAAAACAGCTATGCCTACTCTCACCATTCTTTTTCAAATAGTACTAGAAAATTCAGTCAAAGCAATTAGGCAAGGGAAAGAAATAAATGGATAGACATAGAAAAGGAGGAAGTCAAATTAGCCCTGTTTACAGATGATATGATTCTATACTTAGAAAACCATGAAGATTCCATCAAAGGACTCTTAAAACTAATAAATAAATTCTGCAAAGTAGTGGGATACAAAATCAACACACAATAATCAGTAGCCTTTCTATACCCAAGTAATGAATTTATTAATAAAGAATATGGGAAAGAAATCCTATTCACAATATCCTTCAAAAAAATATCTAGGAATAAACCTGAGATAAAAGACATCAATAGTGAAAGTTACAAAACACTGAAAAAGTTGAATAAAACATTAAAAAATGAAAAGAGCTCCCATGTTGCTGGGTTGGAATAATTAATATTGTTCAAATGTTTGTTCTACTAAAAGAGACCTACGGATTCAGTGCAATCCCCATCAAAATACTAATGACATTCTTCACAGAACTAGAAAAAAAGTGATAAAATTCATATGAAATCACAAAAGACTGAATAGTCAAAGCAAACTTGAGCAAAAAGAATAATGCTGGAGGCATCACAATACCTGATTTCATAACATACTACAGAGTCATAGTAATAAAAACGGCATGATATTGGTATAAAAACAGACCCATAGACCAAAGGAACAAAAGAGAGGAGCCAGATATAAACCCATATATCTACAACCAACTTATTATTTTTTCCTCTGGTATTGGGAATTGAACCCAGGACCTTGTGCGTACAAGGAAAGCACTCAACCACTGAGCTATATCCCTAAACCCTGAAAAACAATTTTTTGTTAAAAAGTTAGAGACATGGTCTTACTAGGTTTCCCAGACGAGTCTTGAATTTGCAATCCTCTTTCCTTGGCCTCCCAAGTAACTGGGATTACAGGTGTGCACTGGCACGTCAGGCTTATAGCCAATTGATTCTTGACGAAGATGCCAGAAATATATATTGGAAAAAAGCCTCTTCAACAAATGGTACAGGGAAAATTGGATATCCACATATAGAATCGTAAAACTAGAGCCAGTCTCTCAACCTATAGAAAAATCATCTCAAAAAGGATCAAAGCCTTTGATGTAAGATCTGAAACATTGAAAATACCTGAGGAAAACTTAGGGAAATTATTCCAAGATATTGGCACAGACAAAGGTTTTCTGGACAGGACTTCAATAGCTAAGAAGGGTTATTACAAATGGGATGATATCAAATTAAAAAGTCTTTCCACAGCAAAGAAAACAATCAGCAGAGTGAAGATACCATCCACAGTTGGAAAGAATCTTGCCAAATATTCATCTGACCTTAATATCCAGAATACATAAAGAACTCAAAAAAATTTAAAAGAATAAGAGATCCACTCCAAAACTGGGCAAATGATCTGAACAGACACTTCTGAATAAAAGTACAAATTGCCAACAAATATATAAGAAAACATTTCATGTCTTTAGCCTTCTGGGAAATGCAAATAATAACTACACTGGGATTTCATCTCACCCCCATCAGAATGGCTATTATCACACACACACACACCAAAAAAAAAAAAAAAAAAAAAAAAGCATAATAGCAAATGTTGCCATGAATATGGTTAAAAAATAAAAGCCTTATAAGCCTTACAACTTTTGGGTATCTACTCAAAGGAAACAAAATGACTATAAAAAGGAGACACCTGGATACCCATGTTTATTGCAGCACTATTCACAATAGCTAAGTTGCGGAATCAGCCTAGGTGCCTGTCAATAGATGACAAAAATTAAAGGTATAAACTGGGTGTGGTGGTGCATGCCTGTAATGCCAGTGGGTTGAATGCCACATGCTTCTCCTTCTAACCCTGGGTCCTCTGCCCAGGCCCCGCTCTTGCTCTTGAACCTCATGTTCTCAGTGATGCACCCTGTAGCTCTCAACTGATATCATTAGAGAAGCTTCCCTTTACCCTCTACCTAGGTTAGACGACATCTGCTACCCTCAATATAATACACCATGTGCTTTTGCACCACAGCACTTACCAGCCTTGATGATGGTGAGATGGTGATGATGGTGATGGTGATGATGCTGATGGTGCTGATGATTTACAGTACTGAGAATCAGCACCATGTTTAGAAAGTTTTTACCACTGAGCTATACCCCACCCTCTCTTTTAATAATTTTAGTTATGGAATTATTTAATTAATGTCACTCTTCACCCTATATGGTAAGTTCCAAGAGGAGGAAGAAGGAATCTATGTATGCTGAACTCTAAATTCAGTAAGGCTTCTGGCATATAATAGGCACCCCAATAAATATGGTTGAAGGAAGAAGAGAGGAAAAAAGTAAAAAAAAAGAAGGAAGCAAAGAGAAAACAACAAACAAGAGGAAATCAATGAGACATACGAAGAGAGGCTTAAGACAAACACTAAATTTTTCTGGATCGGCAAACGTTTATTTGACATTTATTACGTGGACACTGGGGTGGAAATGGGAATAGGAAAAGGATAAGACAAGAGGAATGGAGAGGAAGCTGATCACTTCATTTCCATTTCAAAGTTATCTCAAATCCCACATACCCCAAATGAGTGAGTATATGGTCAGTTCCTACTACCTCTCAGTCCTGTCCCAACTTCTTTTTTCTTATTTTTTCTCTCTTTTTATGAAATAACACTAAATATCAACACCTACTCCAAATGAAGAGTTATTTCGAAAAACTGACAGTACAAGGGTTATGAGAGGTGGGAGCAGTATGTTAATGGAGATGTGGGATGCACGGTGGTTTTAGAGGAGCATTATTGCTACTTGGAAATAGTGGCATGTTTTCTGAACTTTTGGACCAAGATTAACAGAAACAAACGTAATAATTGTTGAGAAAGCACAGCTAGTGTTTAGTAGAAGTTGATTCAGACAAGTGTGTCGACTGATACAATATTTATTTATTTGTGCATTCAGAAACATTGCTTTAGTTATCTGTGTTCAATGCACTAACTTGAGATGGTGTCTGGGATACAGTAATAGATTAGAGCCTTGTCTCATATCTCAAGGAAATTATAAAGTAGGAAGAGAGATATTGAAATATATCCAAAGCTAAAATGCATCTTGAGGGACTAGTTATATAGCTCAGTGGTGGAGTTCTTGGGTCCTATCTCCAGTACTGGAAAAAAAAATCATCTTGAGATGTTAAGTTCCACGAGGTGTATCAAAAATTGACTTGCAACCTACAATCAGCAATTATATACTGTATGCTTAAAAATCTGCTAAGAGGGCAAATCTCATGTGAATAGTTTTTACTATAACAAAATAAAACGAAGAACGTGTTAGATATATAAGCTACATTCAAAGGATTAAAAATAAAAAAAGTGATTAGACATTTTGGCCACTCATTTATTATATTAGAAACGTAGGGCGCCCCCTATGGGCAAGAACTAGACCATGTGTGGAGAGTTCCTTGCTGTACATGGCTAGGTCAGGATCTATCTGTTGCCAGAGGCCCCTGCTTCATGTTCCCCATCTGTACTTAGGGAGTCAGAACTCATCTGAGGCACAGACAGTGAAGAGAAGCAAAAAATCAGCCTCATCTTCTTCCCAAACATCTTTCCCAAAGTCTCTTCTTTCCTTGTAGCCCAGAGTCCTTGGCAAGCCTTTGTTTCCAGAAGGTGCAGTTGATATGTAGACAAAAGACCAGGTTCTGTGGCTCAGTAAGCATCCAACTGTGAGCAGAAGCCAGTCTCTCTATTTATGGGTATTTTAGCTGCTCCAGTGGTTTGTCTCAGACCCACATCTTCTTCTAGGAAGAAAAATTTCATTCCACAAATTCTACAGCTCTATAATGCCAATGAACCAAGTCACCCTTGGACTGCCTGGTGGGGTTAGGATGGGGGAATCTGTGATGTATGATTGAGGGATGTAGATTCTGCCAGTTTTTAGATCATGGTAGTGGTTGTGGGTCATTAAAATGTGGATATTACTTGCTATTTCTTTTCAACTGTAACAATGACTACCACCAATTCTGAAGCTATAAAGAAAGTTTTACTCAACACTGTGGAAATATTTATTTAAAAAAATCTGAACAGGGATAGTAGTGCAGGCCTGTAATTCCAACCACTTGGGAGGCTGAGGCAGGAGTATTATAAGTTCAAGGCCAGTTTGTACAACTTCATGAGACTCTGTCTTATTTTAAAAAAAAGAAAAAAGAAAAAAAAGAAGAAAAGAAAGAAAGGGGATGTAATACCTCTAGGTTCAATTTGGGGTGCTAAAAAAAAAAATTCTGGTTATGTATTATACTTTCATCAAGGAAATTTTTGTTGCAGCTATTGAAATTTTCAGGGTTTATTTATTTATTTTTCCAGATGACTTAAAGTGTTAATAAATTTCCTGATATTGACCCTTATATTTTTCTGTATCTTTCAAAATTCAGTTGGATCATACATTTGTATTTTCCCAGTGCAATGGGTTTGGTATTTTGAAGGGAGACATAACTGTCATTGGAAGGAGTTGCTTACTTCTGACCAATACCTGAGCAAGACAGGCAGGATGTTATGGGTAATCACAGACTCATTTAATACAGCCTAATTCCTTTTTCACTCACAGATTTGGGACATGTGATGCAGGATTTAAGAACTGCTAAATTCTTTCTTTTTGTTTTAACATTTATTTTGAAATTCCTATTTTTTATTAAGGTATCATGGACAAATAAAATTTGCATATATTCATAATATATAACATGATGGTTTTGGTATATGTATACTGTGTGAAAAGATTAAACCAAGCTAATTACCATATCTATACTCAATATCATTTTTTTGTTGTGAGAACATTTAAGATCTACTCTCTTAGCCACTTGCAAGTGTATAATAAATTATTAACTGGAGTTACCATGTTGTTTGATAGATCTGAACTTATTTGTCCTAACTGGAACACCATATATCTCCCCATGCCCTCCACCCGCTGCCCTCCCTTGGCAACCTCTTTGTACTCACCGCCTCCATGAGTTTGACTTCTTTTGGTTCCAGATAGACTTGAGATCATGTGGTATTTGTCTTCTGTGCTTTGACCATTTCACTTAGCACAATGTCCTCTATGCTCTTCCATGATAGGATTTCCTTCTTTTTTTTAAAGGGTGAATAGTATTGTATACAATTGTTATATTATTACATTTGTATTTATCTATTACATATGTATACATTATATTTGTATTGTATATTTTGTTATGATAATTATATTATGTATATATGTAATAATTTCTCTTACCCAGTCATTTTCTGCTAGGCACTTGGACTGATCTATGCTGCAATGAACATGGGAATACAGTTACCACTTTGGCATACTGATAGCAACTGCTTCCAATATATATCCAGTAGTGTGCTTGCTGGTCATATCATAGCTCTATTTTTAATTTTTTCAGGAACATCTATATTATCTTCCATAGCAGCAGTATTAATTTATTCCTAAAAACAAACAGTGTGCCAAGATTTCCTTTTTACCACATCCTCAACAAGTCTCATCTCTTTGGAGATACCCATTCTGTACGGGCCAGGCCCTTCTCTTATTTCTCTCTCTCTCTCTCTCTCTCTCTTCCTTCCTTCCTCCCTTTCTCCCTCTCTTTTTCTCTCTCTGTTTGTTTCTTGTTACTGGGGATTGAACCACTGAGCTACACCTATAGTCCTTTCTATGTGAGAAAGGACCTCCTTAAATTTGCAGGTTGTCCTTGAACTTGTGACACCTGCCCCCTACCCCTGTCCTATAGGAATTGCTGGGATTATAGGCATGTGTCTCTGCTCCCTGCCCCTTGGCCATTTTTAAATTTTTCACCTTTTTTTCCTTTACTCATGTTTTAATCAGGTTTTTTGTTTTCTTACTATTGAGTTGTTTGAATTCCTTATATATTTTGAATATGAACCTCCTATCAAAAGTATAGTTTGCAAATATATGCTTCCATTCCATAGGTTGTCTTTTCACTCTGTCAATTATTCCCTTTTTTGAACAAGAAGTTTTTAGTTTGATGTATTCTCATGTGCTTATTTTTATTTTTATTACCTGTGCTTTTGAGATCATTTCCAAAAAATTATTTCCCAGACCAATGTTATGGAGTCCCCAAGAAGTTTCATAGCTTCAGATCTTACATTTAAATCTCTAATCCATTTTGAGTTCGTTTTTATATTTGGTAGGAGGTCAGGGTCCAATTTCATTGCTCTGCATGTTGATATCCAGTTTTCCTACACCACTATTGAAGAGATGGTTCTTTCTCCATTGTGTGTTCTTGGCACCTTTGTAGAAAGCAATTTACTCTAAGTGGGTGGAATGATTTCTGGGGCCTTTTTTCTAGGAACTGTTGAATTCCTGAAGTCAATTTGCTTATTCTTAAATTTATCCAGCTGTATTACAAATATACTTTCTTTTGTTGGCATTTGCTTGATTTGTTTTTGTCTAAGCATCTACTTAAATTTTCTATGGTAATTTTTAAAAATTTAATTATTTATTTTTTTATTTCTACAGACTGCATTTTGATTCATTATACACAAATGGGGTACATCATTTCATTTCTATGGTTGTGCACGATATAGATTCATGCCATTCGTGTAATCATACATGTACATAGGGAATGATGTCTGTCTCATTCCATGATTTTTCATATCCCCCTCCCTCTCATTTCCTTCTACATAATCTAAAGTTCCTTTAATGTGGTGCTGGGGATTGAACCAAGGGCCTTGTGCATGGAAGGCGAGCACTCTGTCAACTGAGCTATATCCCCAGCCCCTCTATGGTAATTTATAAATGGAATGATTAGTTTTTTTATATAGAACTTAATGGGTACATTATCTTTTTTTTATTTATGCATCTCTCAATTATACAGAAAGGTGGGTTTCACTGTGGAATATTTGTACATATATAAAAACACAATTTGACAATTTTTACTTACCAAGACTCCCCTACAAAACATTACCTCTTATTTTTTATTTTGGTGGTAAGGGGCTTGAACCCAGGAATGTTCTGCTGCAGAGCTACATCCACAGTCCTTTTCATATTTTATTTTGAGACAGGTGCCAAGTTGCTGAGATTGGCTTTGAACTTGTAATCCTCCTGCCTCAGCAATTAGGTCACTGAAATTATGGGTGTGTATCATCACACCCCGCAGACATTGCCTTTTAAATGATTAAAAATAAATGTAGTGGTTAATATATTTGGTCTTTATTTTACCATCATTTGGGAAATTATTCTTGTGTAACAATATCCCCAAATATATTAACCAGGTGAACTACCCCAAAGGTCATGGAACAGAGGACCTCACAGACCAGATTAAAATGCATAAATCACAATGCGTATTAAATCACTTAAAAACACATGGTGAGATGCCAGGAGAGAGAGATGGGAGAGGTTAACTCTCTTGGGATAGAGTGCAAGCAGCATAAAAAGACCACACTGCCTGATTTCTGATATTTTCTATGACTCCTAAGTCCTCCCAGCTGATGGTATGATTTTTAATGGGCCCAACAGATGGAATGGATCCAGCATCCACATACTCACTTTCTGAATCCAGGAGACACAGGTTGATAGGCCTAGCACCTTTTGAAACTTGCAATTGGCTTACTGAATGTTTGTGGACCTTATCTGAATTTCTTCAGCAAAACACAAGTAGGGCCAGAATGAGACCATGATAGGTACTGAAGAAACATCACCAGTTTAGAGATGACATAGCTGTTGGGATACAGGTAACATGCTCTATAAATTATTGCTTGCTCTTTCCATTCCTAAGTATTATTTTAATTTTTTCCATTATATGTTCCATTTATTTTACCTACTTTAGCATGTCTTAGAAGTTAATCACTTACTTTACATTTTAAATCTTGTGTATTCTGCCTGTATCTTTGAAACTATGTCCCTCCTTATGAGTTTCACTTATCCCACTTATTTTGCTTGCTTTCCATGGCAGATTTGAATATTTTCAAACAACATGGCAAACACATACTGTATTGGCCTTTGGCAATGATATCAAAGCTAAAGAATCTTAAATACAGGTATAGGTGGAGTGGATGGGAGAGGTTAATTTATATATTTATATATATATTGGTGATGTTGGGGAATGAGCCCAGGTCCTCATTAAGCCATATCTACATCCCTAAATCTGTATTTCTTTAATGGTAAAAATCAAGAATGTCTAGGTGTTTGGAACATTATTAAGCCTGTTTTTAGTTTGTTATCCTTCTTCTTAACCTTATAGTACTTTATCAGTGTTTAATTTATTGAACACAAAGGTAATTGCCATTAAATAATTAAGTTAATCTAATTTTATCTTGCATTGCTTTCAGGAGTCATCACTAGCACTGGCATTTGATTGTTTTTTTTTGTGGGTATAACACATATAAATTTAGCACTATATGTATTAACTGATTTTAATTACCTGAGCAAAAGTACATCAACTCTTCTCACCAAGGTTAGATGCTGGTAGCAATTGCTTGTATTCTGTCAATGTGAACTAACAAACATTTGGGCAACTGATCAACTTTTCGGAAGAGATCTTATTGTTAAGTAGAGGAGCTTCTACATTTTCAGATGATATAACTATGTTTCACAAAAGAATCAAAATCAATTTAAAAACTATTTGAATTATAAGTTGACTCAATGATGGAGACTTTTTTTCAAAATAAATACATCAACATCTATCATAACTGGAAAAACAATGTTATAAAATTCCACTTAGCAATAACATTACATTTATAAAATATTTGAAACAAATTTTAAAGTAGATAAGGAAATTCCAATTTTCATTCATGTACAAAAAGAGCAAGAAAAATAGTCAGGGATATGACAGTTTCCTCAAGTATATACTGTCAGGAAAAAGTTATTTAGAAACATAATTTGGCTAAAAGGTAGATAAATGAAAATTTGGAATTCAAGAATGAGGAAGTCATGATGTGAAAGAACTTTTATGTGAACTCAATTGTGTCTTGAAATGATAGCATGGCCATCCAGGATTTGCAGTACCCTCCCTGACTCTTTAGTGTTAGTGGGAAATATTCTGAGAGAAGAATAAGTACAAAGAAATCTTGAGCTTTACTCAGCAAGTTTGTTGTTGGCATTGGAATTATTAATGATTTTATATATGCCAAAGGCTGGATGTTCTCTCTGATATGCAAATGCTAACATGGGACAAGGGGTGGGGGAATAGGAGTTCATTGGATTAGACAAAGGGGAATGAAGGGAAGGGAGGGGAAATGGGATTAGGAAAGACAGTAGAATGAATGGGACATAACTTTCCTATGTTCAAATATGATACACTTCCAGTGTAACTTCACATCATGTACAACCTCAAGAATGGGACCCTAATTAGAATAAGTTACACTCCATTTATGTAAAATATATCAAAATACACTCTACCACCATATATATCTAAAAACAACACATAAAAAATTAAAAAAGAGAAAAGAGTGAATAAGTAAATGGTGTTGATATTACTAGGAACCATGATTCTGAGAGAATATATTAATACGTAACAGAAGAAGAAAAGTCCCATAGTGTAGGCTTTGAGGTAGGTATAAGTATCAATTCATCTTAAAGTATTTCCTTTATAGCTAGATCTATAGTCCTTTTAATAAGGACTTGAAGCAATGAACACAGCTAGTACTGATAATTATGGTCTCTAATATTTCCCACTAAAGAACTGAGGCTCCAGGGAAAAATGAGTGATTACAGGTCTGAGACAGGGAAGTGTAAGGTGAACCTACCATATTTTTTGCTATAAAAAAGTGCTCAAAGACTAATGGGATCATGTCAAAGGAACACAGGAATTGGCTTTAATGGGTGCTTGTGCTGACCAAAGCTGGAATAATTCAAGTACCAAAATGAATAATAGTGTAAGGGATTATAACACATTCAACTAAAATTAATCTATAAATCTTATTTTAAAAAAAGTGAGAAGTCAGTGTTTTAGTCAGCTTTTTCACCATTGTGACTAAAAGGTCTGACCAGAACATTTGTAGAGGAGGAAATGTTTATTTGAGGGCTCATGGTTTCAGAGGTCTTAGTCCAGAGAAGACTGGCTGGCTCCATTCCTCTGGGCTGGAGGTGAGGCAGAACATCATGGCAGAAGAGTGTGACAGAGGGAAGCAGGTCACATGATGATCAGGAAGCAGAGAGGGAGAGAGAGACTCCATTCTCTGGATACAATATACATATCCCATAGCCACACCTCCAATGAATCACCTCCTCCAGCCATACCCCATCTGCCTCTAGTTACCACTCAGTTAATCCCATGGGATTAAATCTCTGCTTATGTTAAGGCTGTAACCCAATCTTGTCTCCTCCAAACCTTCTTGCATTGTCTCACACATGAGCTTTTGGGAGACACCTCATATCTATACTCTTAACAGTCAGGAATACAGAACACGTCTCTGCAGAATGATTCTAGCTAATAAAATGTGGACTACAGTTAAAAAAAAATACCACCACATATTAATTAATACAATTAATAATTCAAACAAGAATTAACAATTGATACTAAAACTACTTATTAATTGCAAAGAAATAAGTGTAACTTTAAATAGGAGAACTGACAGTAGTTACATTAACCAAGTGTTTTATTCAGTTTTTGTTATTTTTGGTTTTTTTTTTTTTTTTTTTTTTTTTGTCACTGTGACCAAAAGAACTGACAAGAACAGTGTAGAGAAGGAAAATTTTATTTTGACTCATTGTGTCAGAGATTCATTCCATGGTTGGCTGAATTCGTAGCTCTGGGCCATAGGTGAGGCAGAATATCATGGTGGAAGCGGATGGCCAAAGAAAGCTATTCAGGACATGACAGCTGGGAAGCAGAAAGAGAAGAAAAAGAGAGAGAGAGAGAGAGAGAGAGAGAGAGAGAGAGAGAGAGAGAGAGAGAGAGAGAGAGATCTTCAGCAGGGACAAAATGTAACCCCCAAAGGCACACCTCCAGTACCTACTTCCTCCAACAGTTATTTTCTGCCTACAGTTACAGTCCAGTTAATCCGTCAGTGGAGTAACCCACAGAGTAGGCTACACCTGTCATCATTTCACCATTTCACCTCTGAAAATTCTTGCATTGTGTCACACATGAGCTTTGGGGGATAACTCGTATGGAAACCATAACATTAAGTGATCAAATTAACCAGCATCATTATTTAATAAATTGGTTTATGTGCTTCCTGATGTGACATAGAGCAAACACAGTATATCACCAATGTTGTATTCTTCCCTAAGATGTTTAACCGGAATCTCATTATGAGAGAGTGATCAGACATATGTTGGTTGTAGGACACTTTCCAAGACAAGTAACCTGCATCTTTTAAGACAGTTAATGCCAAGACAGGAAAGTAGTTTTGGGGAATCTATATAGGGTTTTCAGACTTACACACTGAAGTATTTAGGTGTAAAGTGTCATAATATTTATAACTTATTGTGCAAAGGCCATGTATCTATCTGTATCTATCCACCTATCTATAATCTATCAAGCATAAGAGTGAGTAAAACTACTCTGTTAACAATCAGTGAGTCTAGAAGGGTATCCAGAGTTTTTGTTGTTCTATTTTTTCAACTTTCTATTAGGTCATGTATTTGTCAAAATAAAATATTGGGGTGGAGGGTAAAGAAATAGAAATATGCTTGGTAGAAAGGGATAATGCATAGTTAGTTGGTGGTTTGAAAAATAAAAATAATAGGCTATGAAATAGTAATTCCTATATTTGAATAGTGATTTAAATGTAAATTTGAAAGCAGAGTGACTTTTATATAATTATTCAAGTGGTAACTTCTTACTAAGTGCATAATATAAGGCATATAATCAACTTGAACTTATTTAATTCTTTTCTTATATCTTTATGAATGTTTAGAAAACAGAAAATAATTGCTGATCTGTTCATTTCATTACTTGAGAGAGAATTGTGGGGTGGTGCGGGTAAAGTGGGCTGAAATCCTTGAAAATTCTGGAATTTGTTTATAACTTTTTCTTATGTTGTGCCTAATAGTAAATGAAAATAAATAAGTACCAATGTCAAGTTGTGTGCTTTCACCAAGTATGGTTCCATGGAAGCATCTTTGACATGGGAAGTGTTCATAGTCATGTCTTCTTAAGTCAGGATTCAGTTAGCTATCCTTTCCCCTCTCCCCTCAAGTTTTTTAGGCCTACAGATTTTGTTAATATGTATTCTGACTTTTTTTCCTTGGAGTCTTGTATATTTATAGTTTTCTACATAAACTGTGGTATTTTCATGAAGACTGAGGCTCAAACTTAAAAACAAGTCTCATAGGATTATTTTCATGGAATTTTCTTCCATAATATCTCATTTTTAAAGAGGTTCTTTATGAACTTGGTGTCCACTGTCATGCAATGTTATCCCCCCCCCCCCCCCCATTTTTTCTCTCTGTAAGTTTAGATATTCTGGTCATGGGGAAGAGAATCAAAATCTGAAATTTTGTGAGAGCATGGGTCATTGACATATTTCACTGAAGGAAGGAAAATTAAATTGATAGTAATATGCAGTCCTCAATTGTTTATTTAAAAGTTTTTTGTATTAGTGCTTACTGTCACTTTAGTTCCTTTATAATGTGTTTGATTTTTTTCCCTATTAAAATATCAGAAATATGGAAAAAAAAAATACCAATGTCATGGAGTTTCAGTTTATTTCCCTCCCTCCCTCCCTCCCTCCCTCCCTCCCTCCCTCCCTCCCTTCCTTCCTTCCTTCCTTCCTTCCTTCCTTCCTTCCTTCCTTCCTTCCTTCTTTCCCTCCCTCCCTCCCTCCCTCCCTCCCTCCCTCCCCCCCCCTCTCTTTCTTTCTTTCTTTCTTTCTTTCTTTTTTACAGTGCTGGGACTTGAACCCACAGCCTCATGCAAGCTTTGCAAGCACTCTACCAGTGAACCACACCCCCAGCCCTCAGTTTCCATTTCAATTAGTTTTCTTATTTTCAAAAATTTATTTTATTTAGGAATTGGAGCAAGAAGAATTAATTGCATTTGTTTCAGTTATGAGTGATAGCCATCTTGAAGTAGCTTAGGTAGGTTGGGAAATGTATTGAAGAGTTAAATCTCAAGAGGTGTGAAGATTTAACTGGTCTTAGTAGCAACTGGAACTAAGGACATAAATTCTGATGGTGTCTTTTAGTCTCTCTCTTGCCTTCTATTCACTTTTTTATTAGTTTTTTACTCTGTAATGGTTGATCGTATTCCTCTATGGAGCAGGGAACATACTCATTAAAAAGTAGGGGGTTTCTTAATATGTAGCTTCTACCAGTAACATCCAGTTAGCATAAAAACTAAGTAAAACAATCTGTTTTTCACAAGTGAGCTATTGTGTGACTGCTTCTAGGGTGGAGAAAGAAGGTAGTATAGTTTAATTATGCATCTGGGTTCAAAAATTGAGTGAAAATACCCTGTGACATCATTATGACTAAGAAAATTGCAAGTCACACTCAGCAAAGAGGTTAAGAGAGGTTAAACAGAAGAATTACCACTTAACACTGTCTCTTGAAAGATCAACTAACGCAAATCCACAGTCGCAGCATTTGTTTTTGAACTGCATGCAACATCTGTAACTGAATATCTTTAACTCCTACATGCCTGGAATTTTAGCCAAAACTCTGAGAATTCTTTCTATATTACAAACTTCCTAATCAGTAAGCACATTCACAGCAAAAAAGTGTTAGACTATCCCTGAAGTTTCTCCATAAAGTGTAAACATTTTCCCGACTGCCTCATCCCCCCGATGACAAGAAGAAGTAAAAAAATCATGCCTCACATTTTGATGAATGGCATGTTATTTATTTATTTATTTTTAAGAAAATTAAGGTTGATTGTCTAACTATAAGGGAGTAGCATTGTGGGTAGCAAAAGGAGCCAAATTTGCTTGGTCTGAGTCAAAAAAGTGAAGTGTGTAAAGATTCAGTTGGCTTAGTGTGATACTCTATCCAATTACAAAATTACAAGGCAGGAATTTGGGTGTACTGGGGTGACTATGCTGTTTTTTTTTTCCCTTTGTGATGGGAATTGAACCCAAAGCCCTGTGCCAAGTATGCACTCTACCAATGAGCAATAACCCGAGCCTTATTTGTGCTTTTTAAAACAACTCTTAACAAAGTCAATAGATTCAATGTTATTATCTCTTGTTTGGTTTGCAATAAGAGAATAAGGGAGTAAAAGAGAAAAGAAGTTGTCTAAAGGCTACATGCTACAGCTTGAATATGGTTGGAGTGTGTGCCCCAGAGGTTCATATGCTAGAAGCTTGGATCCTGATGTGACAATGCTTGGGTAATAGAATCTCTGAAAGGAGGGGCCTCATGAAGATAATGAGGTACTGGGGGCACTTCCTCAGAAGGAATTAATGTTGGTTTCTCTGTCTGAATTAGTTCACTTGAAAGCAGATTGTTATAAATCAAGGCCACCTCATGTACTTGACCTTTTCTGGACCCTACTAGTTCCCTTGCTGCTTTTCCACCAGGTTATGATGCAGTCAGGAGGACCCTTGCCCTGATCATGGGCCTCCAGAATTCTGAGCTAAATAAATCTCTTCTTATAAAGTACCCAGCCTCAGGTATTTTGTTATAACAGCACAAAACAGAAAAATACTGCATGCATAGGAAGCTGCTTTCATGAAATAATCTGTGGTTTCAGATCATTAAACATTATATGCTATGAATGTCAGCAATAGAGCAGAGTCTAGGTAGCCAGAGTGGATATATTTCTGGCTAGAGGTGACATGTTGTTTTATAAAAGGAAGCTGCAAGAATTCAGTGTCCTTACAGCCTTATTGTTAATCTTGTATCTAGTGCCAGAAACATGGTAAGTAGATATTCCGTTTTTTTCCTTTTTTCGTTGTTGTTGTTTGCAAGCATATATTCTTGTGGAAATTTAAAATTAAAAAAAATATTGCCAGGGTAAAAGAATAAGAACAAATGTTAAAAGAAATTGGAACTTGGTACCTTCTGGCTTGATGACCTATGTGGTATTTGCAAAGTGAACTGATTTTGATTAAAAAAAGAAAAAAGAAAAAGAAAAAAAAAAAAAGTCCTGGGAAAGTTTTTTAATCACTCTCAACCTTAGGTTTATAGATGTGTGAAAACACTTAAATAATCTGTCTAGATATGATTATGTGAATTAGGTGCTCAAAATATAGGTATTAGATTTCATATTAGGTGTTTTTACAATTCACATTTAAATCCTAGTTGACTCCTTAACAACCTGGTGTTATATGGAAAATTCACAAAGTCAGTCTTGGTCTGAGACAGGGCTGAGAATTGGAGAGCTGGGGACAGTTAGCCCAGAGGGGCCACCAGAGCTCACCCTATATCTGACATTTGTTACTGGGAGTTTATGTTAAGCTAGCTACAAAACTCTGTTTTGTTTATTTCCCTCAGCAAAATGGCAAGACAAACTTCTAGCATAGGAGAGTATTTCTACATTGAAAGAGAGAAAAAGATTTCAAAATAATGTCTGATGGAATACACAATGCAAAAGAAGAGAACCAGATAATATTTTATACAGTAAAAGTAATAGTCAATAAATTTTGACTTTTCCACCTTTCTTTTCTCAAATCTATTTCATAAAAAGGTACTTTCTGAATCCCTTTGACAGAGTAGGATATATTTTAAAACATAGATTCTTCCTGTTACAGTCTTGGTTGGCTTTTTATAGTTTAAAAATAAAAGTTAAGTTAAAAAAGGAAATGTTGGGTTCCATACAGTTCAAACACTGATTTCTACTTATGTGTTTGAAAATAAATTCAACTGTAAAATTTATATAAATAAGGTTTATTTTGAATTTTGGCATAAAAATGATAATTTTATGGGCAAACCAATTTCTATATAATATCATTACTATTCATAAGGGAACAAAGTTTTCTTAGATTTAGAAAATATGCTTGGCTATTTGCATGCTTTAAATATTACCACTAGATTTCTTTCTTTTCTTTTTCCACCCTTTGAGGAAAAGAACAAAAAGATGGAAAATAACTTTTTCTTCCATGGCTTCAAAATTTCCAGAATTGCTAAATCTCTTTTTAAGATGTTACTAATGTTGGTTGCAATCATCTATAAGACTTAGAATTTTCCTATACTAATGAAAACTTGGCAAATTGGTAAGTTTTGAGATTCTGTATGAAAGGATTTATACTCCTTTGAATGGAAGCATTGTGCCCATTTTATAATTACTTCAGTAACTTAATATTTAAAAATCCACGTTCAGGTTTCTTTCTTAGACAACACTCTGTTCTGGTAAGTTGTTAGCTAAGTTAACATCACTGAGTAGCCCCTGTGACTTGTACAAGCTTCATTTAAGACTCTAGTGACCAGACAGTCTTTAATAACTATGTGCATAGCAATGAAAACTATTGTTGTACTGCAACACTCTGGCCTTCATATCTCATTATGAGGGGAGAATAAAAGCTCTATCCTGCTTTTAATTAGTCTTTAGCCACATAGAGCATTCCTATAAAAATATTTATTTTATTGTATCATATAAAATTTGTGCCACGTTTGTGAATGCAACACAGTGGTATGCTTTAGTAGGTAGGTGCATAGAGGTAAAATGCAACTTTTTGTGCTCTGTGTCAGTGAAAACCAGAAAAGCTCTACAAAGACAAATTAAGAACTTGTTCAACCAATACACACAGACTACAGAGTAAATATTGAGAAGACCACATATGTAGTTTACTTTTTTAAAATAAAGAGTATAATATTTTGCATTAAGTCTTCATCCTTCTAGTGTAAAATGTTCAATAGGGTAATTTCTTCAGATTTGTGGTAAATAGGTACAATCTAACAAACTACATCCTTCATAATTTTGAAATAAAGGTCTTGCTAAAAAGAAAGATATAATCAGCCCCTAGCCATAGGATACCACTTTCAGCAATAAAGAGAAAATAATCGGGGAAGCAACCAGTTGGCTGAAATGAGGAAATAGGGAGGGAATAATTATCAGTTTGTAATCGCTGTGACCATTACCCTTCTCAATAGTCTCCTCTTGAGCGAGGCTTCTGCACCTGGCACTTCAGTGCGGTGGCAGCTGAGAGAGGACACAGAGGCCAGGCCATAATGGCCTGCTGCCCGGCCCTCTGAGCAGGTCGCCATCTCAATGGCTGCAGATGTTTGTGAAGAATGATCACTCCTAGGTACCCTCCTTCAGTTGTAATCCTGGAGTCCTTGTTGCAGCCAGCAGCTTGAGCTCTTGAACATAAAGGCCAGGCCTGAATTAAGGGTCTTGAGAAAGCTTTGATAGGCCTGGCCTTAGATGTTCTAAGCAGATTGTGAAAATAATTTACAACAAAGGACCAGGTTAATTTAAAAATAGGGTTTTCTTCTCTCTCTCTCTCTCTCTCTCTCTCTGGTAACATTAAATTTGTGTTATGCTGCTTCTGGTGAGTTTCTAAAGACTGATAAGCTTGTCTGATGTCATTTTCTGAGGTTTAAATGTATATGCATAAGCTGACAAAGCTGTAACTGGTTTTTATTAAACTATTAAAAGGGAATACTAAAAGAGGGCTTAAAATCAGGTGCATTCAATAAAACTCTATTTGAGTTGGCACAGAGGCAGTTACACATGTTTTTTAGTTGAGCTGGTGCTGGAAGTTTATCACCTGTATTGCTATGGTTAAATGTAATTTTGCTTCAGTAAAAGTACCATTTGTAATTTCTATCAATTATCATTAGGGTGTGTTCCTAGCTGATAAATTAGCTCGATGTTGAGAGACAAGTGATATACCCATTAGATTTACTGTATTTAACGGTGATTTATACGTTTCGATTAGCCATGACGTTCAGAAAAAGGGAGAGGAGTTCAAAGAGGGCTCCTTAGGGCAGAATAAGTGCCCCATTTAAACTAATAGATTAAGCATGTTCATAACCATTATCAGTATGGTCCAACTGAGAGAAGAAACAATCCCTAATAAAGAAGGTAGCTAACATCCTATTTTAGGGGCCAAATGATTGTTCTCTCTTTGTTTTTCTAACTGAAAGAAAATGTTTTCTTCATCTTTCATGGAATGGTTTTGAAATTTTGGCTTAAACTGGAATCATTGACCCTTTTTTGTCTGCCCTTCTATGTAATCTGCCTTCCTCTGGGAAAACACTTGTCTTCCTTCCTGGAATTTGTTAACACTATTTGGGTTGGCCAGAAGGAGTTGCCTAAGAGGAAAACTGAGCTGGGTAAGAGGTCAGAATCCAAAGAATGGGATCATGCTTCCATCAACACGCCCACTCCATCCCCTGGACTCACAAAACAGCATATGGGTCCATATGCCTAGAAATAGAAGCTATGTTGGGTTCAGGTAGATATATATTTTTTATTCAACATAATATGAATTCTGTCTAGGGTGTCCATGCTCATTTCTAGAGCGACTAGTCATCTAAATTCGATGCCTTCATAACTTCACAGCCAAATAGAATACTTGAAAGCTGCTGAATATTAATTCCCTTCTGATAGCAAAAACCTATTTTTGTGTGTGTGGTGCTGGGGACCAAACACCAGGGCCCACAGCAAGCTAGGAAAATGCTCTGCTGCTGAACTACATCCCCAGTCCAGTAAGTACTATTTCTGAAAGTCAACCACCTCTGTCTTCCTGCAGTTTTTAAGATGGTGGCTATGATGGTGGCTTCTGCTATTCAGTGATGGCACTGTCACAAAGCTTCACCCTACACACAAACTCCATGTCCATTTCTGAAATAATGAATCTGAGCTAGGTCTCAGAATTGTGTCCATTATTTAGAAAAGATTGTTATGAGGTTTCAATTAGAAGTTATGTCCACTGAGAGATTTATGGCTGTAAATTTCTCCATACACATGTTTTTCATTATAATGGCAGGGAACCAATAACTTTTATGTGATTCCCATCACCCACTCTTCCCTCAGCCCCACCATGCAACTGAAATCATAGGAGAGGCCACTCAGGTTCTTGAAAAAAATGTGGACATTTATAGATTTTCTTCAAACAGGAATTCTTCTGTGTAAGAAATAAGCCAGAAATACCACAGAAAAAGATTAGCTAGATTGTTGTTGGGTAAGTGTGGGAAAGTAGAAGCTATCTGGAACTAAGGTTTGTTACAGCAGTAATACTTTGTTTTGTTTTCTGAAATGGAAGTTTACTAAGAATATTTTAGGATATTCTTCTTGGATTAGGGTTGGGCTGGCACCCCAGTCATTTTACCATCATGTTTTTAAATCATTACTTCTGAAATCTGTGAAAAAACACACACTCTGCCTTCTATAGGGCATGCACACATATACACATTCCTCTCTCTCTCTCTCTCACACACACACACACAAACACACACACACACACCAGTTGGATTACTGCATCATAATGTGGCCTATCTTTGGAAATAACTCTTGTTTTCCCTTGGTGAAAATTATGAATGTTATGTATGGTTAAACAATCTTCACATTAGAAGTTGTAATTCTGAAAGCTCCCTTAGTTCCCTAGGGTAGCCATCTAAATCCATCTTCCTCAAACCAGGAGGAAAGATGAGTAGAAATGATTCTTACAATTTGTTAAGCAGAAGGACCTTTCTAGCACTGAAAATATTTTCTGTATTTCCATATCATAATTATTATCCTTTCAATAGTTATTGATAGAGCAAATAAATATCACTGAATTCATAGTAATTTTAAATAAATTGATAATTATGGCAGTTTCTATGTACATTTGGGAAAGAACAGAAAAGCAGTTTGCAATATATTATTTATTCAACATAAAAAATTGATGAACCCATAGATTCAAGAACAGCTTTGACTTGGATTTTTGACCCATGGAGCCAAAAACTTAGTTTTAAAATAAATTCAAAAGGTACATGGTCCATTTTAAAAACAACATCAACACCAGCAGTGGCAGCAAGAATTCCTTTAGGCCCTTAGGACATGGTTGTGAACTTCTTGACCCTGAGAGGAGAAATAACATCTGAAGAAATTAAAATCAATTTTATGAAACTTTCTCAGAACTTTGCATTAACCCTGCAAAACAATTTTATTTATGTGATTCTCATAGTGCTGAATATAATATTTAAAAATATTGGTTAAACTTGTATGCTACTGATAAAATATCTGAAGATTCTCCATCTTAGAACATTACTCAGTTTGAATACTAATCACAAAGCATGACAATCTTTGGTTTCTGGAAATGAATTTTGAATTTAGGATATTTCTCAGACTAGAAACAATAACCTACTGGAATATCCTGTAGGGAACTTAAGCCTCTTTGACTAAGAGAGGAGGTCAAGGAAAATTATTATGCATGGAGTACCTACAGTGTGCTGGGCAATGTTACAGGTGACATATGGATTCTATTGACCCATCAGAATAACCCTATAGTGTACTAGCAACTATCCCCCAAATGTAGCCAAAGAAGGGCAGCCAGATGGGAGCTCCTGAGGATGGAACACACTGGACAAATAAACTCCTGGGAAGAGAGTTTCACCATCTGGACCAAATGGCAACTGGGAAACCTTGGCTTCCACA
This sequence comes from Sciurus vulgaris, assembly GCF_902686455.1. Taxonomy (NCBI): domain Eukaryota; kingdom Metazoa; phylum Chordata; class Mammalia; order Rodentia; family Sciuridae; genus Sciurus; species Sciurus vulgaris. Next base: position 146,563,366 of record NC_136461.1, on the reverse strand, counting down.
TTGATTTAGAATAATAGGTGAAGAATCTCAGCATTGCTGAAGGGTGGACCCAGCCTTAGCAACCACATAGCTATTGTGCTGCAGACAAACAACACATAATTCAGAGAGAACTGGGCAAGGGAAAGGCTTTCTGAGAACTGAAGCCAAGTAGAGTTAGAGGAAGAGTGAAGAGGCAGCTGCAAGTCCTCTGAAGACCAGGAGGAGACTGTTTCAGATTTCAATAGGGAAAGACCAGTAGTCTTGGGTAGGGGCTGAAAATGAATGTCTATCACGTACTTGGAACTCAATAAGATTTTTTTTAAAGTAAAGGATAAATGGTTATTCTAGTAACTATTGCTACATCATAAACTTCCCTAAAATGTAGTGACATGAAACAGACATTTGATACGTGTTCGGGAATAGTGAAGATTGGGAATTGGGACAGACCACTGTAGGGATGGCTTGTCAAAGATTTAGTGACTCAAAGGTAGAGCCTGGTCATCTCTCTTTACTTACATGCCTGGAGATGGAAGTGGCTGATCCCTCACCAGGGGCAGTCTACTGAAACACTGCATCTGGCTTCTCCATGTAGTTGCTCTGTGTGTGCTCTCTGGGGCTGCATTTCCCTGGGTAAGCAACCCAAGAGACCCACACGGAGGCTGTATCACCTTTGAGTCCCCAGTTCCTGAAGTCCAATGGCACCACCATAGTCACAAATGCAACGAGAGGGAACATAGATGACACTTGGACAAAGAGTCAGAATCCTTTTGTAAGAAGAGCATGTAGGATGAGCATGTAGCGTCAGAAATGGAGTTGCTACCATTGTTGAAAAAGAGCAACCTGTCACAGTGACTGTGGTTACAGGTGCAAGGAAGGAGTGAGATGAGAACCTCTCAGTCCATCTGGGAAGATATGACGCACAGGGAAGAATCTGTAGAGCGAGGGGAAAATGTATCTATATCCAGGTTCTCACCTCTGGTCTTAACATTGACCCTGGTCCTGCTGTACTTTGGGTTGGAGATGGGCCTGTGCAGTTTAGCCTGCAATCCAGGATCAGTTGAGAGACGCTCCTCACTGGGACAGACTCCTGCGTATCAGCTAACAAATAAATTTTCAGAGAAATTAGAGAATGGGGCAACGGCAATGCCAACTTATTAAGAGCCTAGAACTTTGCTATTTTCTTTTATTCGCTATGATGATAAGAGGCAGTAATCTCTGAAAGATTAGTGTGTTTAATTTGGAGGACAGCAAAGAAACGTGAGCCTGGGGAGACTGTTCTATTCAATCATTCTTTAATTAATTAATTCAGCAAATATTTGAATGCCAACTGTGTGCCAGTCTAGGGGGAGAGGGTACCTCCAGAAAAAGCATAGCTGAAGGCTAAGCTGAGCCCTGAACCCTGGGAGGTCAAGCAAGAAAAAAAGCACAAAGCCTCCTCCTGTAAGGAAAGAACTCCAGGGCTTCATCTAGTAAGCAGGAGGCTCAACACCTGCCTTATTTTACATTTGATCAAAATGACCAGCAAAGGCTCACAGTGAAGCAACGATAGGCTTGATCCCCCACTTGGCTGAGACTCTTTTGGCTGGAACTTAAATTAGTTTCACTGCAAACATTTTAAATCAAATACTACGATTCGGATTAAAATATTCCCCCGTGGCTCTTTGGTACTTAATTTTTTCTCCTCTATGCCTTAAAATGTCTATTTAAAACTTCGTTTGGAACTCTTACTCAAAAGAGTAAATTAAAAAAAAAAAAAAACACTTTACACGTCTATCTTTTTTCTCTATGTTCTTAAATATTTTATTGTGGGTGTCAACATCACAGTTTGAAAGCACTCAGCCAATGCTCAGATTTTCCTTCGTTGATTATCCCATGAATGAATAATCTAAGTATTTTGTTTTTCTTCCTGACAGCTGTCTTCCTTTCAGCTCTTTTACTACTTATTAGGGCAGAAGCAAAAAAACAAAACTCAAAAGCACTGCGCTATTTATTAGCATTTCCACTCAAATGACCATAGAAAGGAGGAGATTGTTAAGTGCAGGCTAAATGACTTCCCCCACAACTACCTATGACCTTCAGTTTTGCCTGCTTACTTGGTTCTCGCTCTTCTGTAGTTGATCTAAGTTTGCAAAGCCCATTTTTTATATAGTTCTCCCATTTCAGACACTTTCCTTCCAGTCTTCAGCTCAGATTCTGGATGTCATTTACTCTTGTCAGTCAGAAGCTCAGGTGTCCTTTTTAAGCCAGAAACCAGGCAAAGCCTCTGTCTCCGCTGCTTCTGCTCTTTTATTTAATTTAATTAATTAATTAATTTATTTTTACTTATTTATTGGTACCAGGGATTGAACGCAGACGCACTTAACCACGGAACCACATTTCCAGCCTTTTTTTATTTTTTATTTTGAGACAGGTCTCACTGTCTTAGGGCCTGGCTCAGTTGCTGAGGCTGGGTTTGAATTTGCAATCCCCCTGCCTTAGTCTCCTGTGCCACTGGGACTACATGCATGTGCCACCATATTCTGCCCTACTCTCGTCTTGTAGCCAACTCTGCAGCAGCACTGGCTGGCAGCTCCTGACTGTGGTAATAGTGGTGTAATTCCAGAGCTTTCCAGTCTTTCGGGGGACTTCTTGATTATAGAGAACACCTTCTCCTTTGGTGGCATAATTCTTCAGAATGTCTATCAACTTTGACCTTTTAATTTCTTTTTTTCTTTTTTCTTGCCTTTTCAATAATAGTTGAAGGTATTTAACAACTATGAATCAACCTTTCAATAAACTTTCAATAAACTAGCTAGAGTAGATAATGCTCTCTGAGACCGATCCCTGACTCAAGCAGGTAGAAAGTTTAGGGGCTGGGAATATAACTCAGTTGGTAAAGTGCTTGCCTCGCAGGCATAAGGCCCTGGGTTCAATCCCCAACACCACACACGCACACACACAAAGTTTAGCTGACTCAGGTAGAAAAATAAAATTCCCAGATTGTCCTAGATATGCAATAACATTAACTTAGCATTAGACCTGTCCTTCAGAAAATGCATTCTAATGCTAATGTTAGTTATTTTTTTACCCCCCAACCCCCCAGTCTTTGGAAAATATCAAACTACAAATTAATCTACAGTTCCTATGGTTCTTTAGAATCTATGATGAGGTTGATACAAGGGCCTGATCCACTTCAAAGTGAAAAACTCTACTTGTATTCCTGAAACAATGTGGCCTACATTTCTCAGCTTTCCTAGAAGATAGGCATGGACATGTGACTAAATATTACACGATGACATATAGAAGGAAGTTAAGTGTGTCTGCTGGGAAATTATTCAAAAAGTATATACAGTCCCCTAGATATACTAATGGATTTTTAATGGGATGTGAGAAAAAGAAGAAAACCAAGAAAAACTTCATGAATTTTGATGAGCACTACTGGAAGGATAGATGCATTATCAACTAAAATGGGGACATCTGTGTGTGGCAGTCAGGGAACATCGGGAGTTCATATTCAGAAATAGCAAGTTAGAGATAAATATTTGAGGTCCAGGTTGCAGATTGCAATAGGGAATTTGATAGACAAGCTCAGGGTTCAGAGGAGAGGGCTGGGCTGGAGAAGCAATTTTGAGTTTTTGGCATATGGTATTTAAAGCTCAAAAATCAAAAGAGATCACCAGGGGAAGGAGTAGAAAGGTAAGAGGACCAAAAATTGAGCCCTGGGTAGGTTGGGGAAAGAAACCTGCAAAGGGGACAAAGAAGGAAAAAATAGAATCTAAGGAGAAAGTCAATAAATATGGTAACTTGAAGTCAAGTAGAGAGAGGGGAAAAGAGGAGGAGGAGGAGGAAGAGGAGGAGGAAGGAGAGGGAAAGGGAGAGGGAAAGGGGAAGGGGAAGAAATAGAAATCATTTGAGCCAGATGCTCCTAATAGTCCAAGTAAGCCTTGACCTTTGACTACTGGATTTACTGAGGCAGTTGTGGGTTGTGATATGGAAAGAGCAGTTGTGGAAAATGGTGGGGTGAACACTGGTTAGAGTTGGCTTAATTTTATAAGGACTCCCTACTTTCTCCTCATGGGCTTTCCTACTGACTCATGTCCACCTAAATGTGGGAGGAGAGCATAGGCCAGTAATTCATGTTTCCCTCTTTTCTTTCTAGTTTTTCTCCATTGTATTTATTCATTATGATTATTTTTCTATGAGACTCTTATTGTGCAGGGAACTCTATTTTCTAGGTTTTATTTTCCTTCGGTCTAAACTTATTAGGTAAGCATATTTGTTATCTCCATTTAATATGAAGAATCTGGAACTCAAAACCTGAACAGAGCTAGGAAGTTGTAGAACTAAACTTTGAACCCAGAGTCCATGCTACTGAACTCTAATTCCAGAAGCTCCTCTGATAATAAGTATGATACGTGTTCAATCCTCAGAGGAGATCTGAGTTTAGTAGGGAATTCAGAACCATAAAAGGCTAACCACAACTCAGTTTTTATTGTTGTTGTTTATATTTTGGTGCTGGGGATAGAATTCAGGGCCTCATTCATGTCAAGGAAACAATTCACTTTGACGAGAGAATCTAGGCAGGAGCTCTTAAATCAGCACTGAGTTCTAAATGGCCTTCTTCAAGAAGGACGGGCTGAGTTGGGTCCCCAAAAAGACATGTGAATTAATCCAATGAAGAGGGAACCATGAAGGAAGTACATTTCAGTAAGAGCAGTTGATGATAATGATCCAGGGTTATAAAAGAATATGACACATTCAAAAAGTCTTATCCTCAAAGTCTCATAAACTCTCCTTTTGTATTTTCTTGGTTGTCCTGGAAATTGACTCCTGGGCCTTGCACATGCCCGGCAAGCACTCTGCCTCTGAGATTTATTCCCAACCCTTGTAAACTCTTCTAAAGATTCTGGATTATATCTTAAGGACAATGGAGAATCATTCAAGAATGTAAATGGGAAAATGATACGTTCAGCAAAAGGATCACTCTAAACTTGCTTTAGGATAGAATGCAGTAGTTTGCAGAATCCCAATATTTTTCCTACAATAACCAGAGGAATCAAATATAAAAACTATTTTAATTTTAAAGACAGTGGAGAGCTGAAGAAGCAAAAATTAAGAGATGAATTGGCACATACTCGAGAGAGAGGCCAGGGGTGGGGGAGAGGCTTACTGCAATGAGATGAAAAAATCCAGGATTTTTTTTTTCTTTTTGGGACTATTTTCTAATTCTGGGCTCACACCGAACATTGGGATTGGCCTTTGTAAAAGAATGCTACTAAGGGGAATAGGAATCACTTTAGCTTTTGGCAGTCATATGGGGCTGTGTGACAGAGTGGAAACTGTCCTAAAGGCACGGGAGGCATGTGGGAGGCTGGGGAAGTAGGCAAAGGGCTTTGGAACAGTAAAATGAAATCTTTCATAATTGGGTGCTTTAAAAAATAAAGTCAAACTAGGAGAAGTGGTCCGGCCTCAAACACAAAGTAGTCTTGCCTTAATAAATTTGTCAGATATTGAAACTGTGGACATAGGAAGCAAAGAAATAGGTCAAAATCTCTGATGAGCAGGACAAAATCTTGTTTTTCAGGGCAAAGAAAAAGAGACTCAGCAGGCGATGGGTCACACCCAAGGAAAACAAACGAGGTAAAATGAGTCTTACAGAGACTAACCCATTTTGAAACTAGTTCAGTCTTTGACTGTGAACTGAAGTGACTGGTCCTCTGGAGCTTCCGCAGTTTTTCACATATTAAGTCTGCTCTAGAGTCACTCAACATACCAGGAAGTAGCACTGTGTGACTGACTATCATGAGAAAAAACAACCAATAGAAAAAGACCAATGGCTGATGCAGATGTTGGAGTTAGCAGACAAGAACCTGAAGATAGTTGTGAGAAAGCTTTACAGGACTTTACCACAACAATTCCTAGAGTAGACTTGAAAATCCATAAAAATATAGAAGATATGAACTATATGATGCATCAACTTCACATAATTTACATATATCGAATATCAGACCTACAACTGTGGAACACACATTCTTCTCAAGTACATATGGGACATTTACCAAAGGAGGTTTCATATAGCCACCATAAAGACAGTGTTAGTGAAATCATGCAAAGAGTGTCCTCTGACAACAGTGGAACTAAATTAGATATCAATTACATAAAAAGTCCCCAATGGGTGATCCAAGATGGCGGACTAGAGGGTGACTGCATCTCCAGTCGCTCCAGAACCCAGGATTCAAGAAAGGGAGTCATTGAGAGACTCAGACTAAAATAGAGCCACGGGGTGAGTCTCCCCCACCCAGTGAAGCTTGGCTCGGGCGGCAGGCCCAGATTCGGGCAGTTTATTAGAGTAGGGCAGGGCAGCTAGAGTCTTCTCCAGGCAGCCCTGGGCACTCCAGCGGTGGGCTCCTCCCACATGGCCAGCTTCTCAGAGCAGGCCCCCCAGTGAAAGCCTTTACACACAGAGCCAGCTCCAAGCCCTGGAACCAGTAGCGGGCTAGGGGCAGCTTTCTTCGGAAGCACTGCATTATCAAGTTACTCCAAGACTTCAGGCTACTGAAGGCTGGGAGGTGATACACTGGAAATCTACAGGGACACTATAAGCCAATAGAGGAAATCTGCAATATCACAGAGTCCCACTGACATCTGACCAATATGAGAAAGCAAGGGAGGAAAATGTCCCAAACAAACCTAGATACTTTATCAATAAAACCCAATGATAGCACAGCAGAAGAAATGTCAGAAAGGGAGTTCAGAATGTACATAAATAAAACAATCAGGGAAGCAAACGAGGAGATGAAAGAGCAAATGCAGGCATTGAAGGAGGAGATAAAAGAGCAAATGCAGGCATTAAATGATCTCACCAATCAGCAGTTAAAAGAGCAAATACGGGAAGCAAGAGATCACTTCAATAAACAGAGATACTGAAAAAAAAAAAAAAAAAACCAAACAGAAATTCTTGAAATGAAGGAAACAATAAACCAAGTTAAAAACTCCATAGAAAGCATAACCAATAGGATAGAACACCTGGAAGACAGAACCTCAGATATTGAAGACAAAATATTTAATCTTGAAAACAAAGTTGACCAAACAGAAAAGATGGTAAGAAATCATGAACAGAATCTTTAAGAATTATGGGATATCATGAATAGGCCAAATTTAAGAATTATTGGGATTGAGGAAGGCTTAGAGAAACAAACCAAAGGAATGAACAATCTATTCAATGAAATAATATCAGAAAATTTCCCAAATCTGAAGAATGAAATGGAAAACCAAGTACAAGAGGCTTATAGGACTCCAAATATACAAAATTACAACAGACTCACACCAAGGCACATTATTATGAAAATACCTAACATACAAAATAAAGACAGAATTTTAAAGGCTGCGAGAGAAAAGAATCAATTACATTCAGGGGGAAACCAATAAGAATATCAGCAGATTTTTCAATCCAGACCCTAAAAGCTAGAAGGGCCTGGAATAACATTTACCAAGCCCTGAAAGAAAATGGATGCCAACCAAGAATCTTATACCCAGCAAAACTTACTTTCAGATTTGACAATGAAATAAGATTCTTCCATGATAAACAAAAGCTAAAGGAATTTACAAAAGAAAGCCGGCATTACAGAACATTCTCAGCAAAATATTCCATGAGGAAGAGATGAAAAACAATGATGCAAATCAGCTACGGGAGGAACTAGCCTAAAGGAATAGCCAAATAAAGGAGAAACCAAATCATGTCAAAAAACAAAAATGAGTCCAATGACTGGGAATACGAATCATATCACAATAATAACCTTGAATGTTAATGGCCTGAACTCATCAATCAAAAGACATAGACTGGCAGATTGGATTAAAAAGAAATATCCAACAATATGCTGCCTGCAAGAGACTCATCTCATAGAAAGAGATACCCATAGACTAAAGGTGAAAGGATGGGGAAAAACATACCATGCACACGGACACAGCAAAAAAGCTGGAGTATCCATCCTCATTTCAGATAATGTGGACTTGAAGCCAAAACTAGTCATAAGGGATAAAGAAGGACATTACATACTGCTTAAGGGAAGCATAAATCAGCAAGACATAACAATCATAAATATCTATGCCCCAAACGTTGGCTCATCCATGTACGTCAAACAAATCCTTCTCAATTCCAGAAATCAAATCGACCACAACACAATAATACTAGGTGATTTTAACACACCTCTCTCATCGCTGGAGAGATCTTCCAAACAAAAATTGAATAAAGAAACCATAGATCTCAATAACACAATCAACAATTTACCATCCAACAAAGAACGAATACACTTTCTTCTCAGCAGCACATGGATCCTTCTCAAAAATAGACCATGTCTTATGCCACAAAGCTACTGTTAGCAAATACAAGAAGATAGAGATACTACCTTGTAGTCTATCAGATTATAATGGATTGAAATTAGAAATAAATGGCAGAATAAAAAACAGAAACTTCTCCAATACCTGGAGATTAAATAATACACTATTATATGATGAATGGATAACAGAAGACATCAGGAGGGAAATTAAAAAATTCTTAGAAGTAAATGAGAACAAGACACATCATATCAAAATCTCTGGGACACTATGAAAGCAGTACTGAGAGGAAGATTTATTTCATGGGGCGCATTCAACAAAAGAAGTAGAAATCAACAAATAAACGACTTAACACTACAGCTCAAAGCCCTAGAAAAAGAAGAGCAGACCAACACCAAAAGTAGTAGAAGACAGGAAATAGTTAAAATCAGAGCTGAAATCAACGAAATTGAAACAAAAGAAACAATCGGAAAAATTAACAAAATAAATAGTTGGTTCTTTGAAAAAATAAACAAAATTGATAAACCCTTAGCCACACTAACAAAGAGAAAAAGGGAGAAAAAAATTACTAAAAATTGGAATGAACAAGGAAATATCACAACAGACACGAGTGAAATACAAAACATAATTAGAAGCTATTTTGAAAATCTATACTCCAACAAAACAGAAAACCTCGAAGACATCAACAAGTTTCTAGAGACATGTGAATTACCTAAACTGAACGAGGAAGACATACACAACTTAAATAAATCAATTTCAAGCAATGAAATAGAAGAGGTCATCAAAAGCCTACCAACAAAGAAAAGTCCGGGACCAGATGGGTTCTCAGCCGAGTTCTACAAAACCTTTAAAGAAGAGCTCATTCCAATACTTCTCAAAGTATTCCATAAAATAGAAGAGGAGGGAACCCTCCCAAACTCATTCTATGAAGCCAATATCACACTGATACCTAAACCAGACAGAGACTCATCAAGGAAAGAAAATTTCAGACCAATATCCTTAATGAACATCAATGCAAAAATTCACAAAAAAATTTTAGCAAATCACATACAAAAATATATTAAAAAGATAGTGCATCACGATCAAGTGGGTTTTATCCCAGGGATGCAAGGTTGGTTCAACATCTGGAAATCAATAAATGTCATTCACCATATCAACAAATTAAAAGTTAAGAATCACACGATTATTTCAATAGATGAAGAAAAAGCATTCGATAAAATACAGCATCCTTCATGCTCAAAACACTAGAAAAAATCGGGGTAGTGGGAACTTTCGTTAACATTGTAAAGGCCATCTACACTAAGCCCATGGCCAATATCATTCTAAATGGTGAAAAACTGAAAGCATTCCCCCTAAAAACTGGAACAAGGTAGGGATGCCCTCTTTCACCACTTCTATTCAACATCATTCTTGAGACTCTAGCCAGAGCAATTAGACAAACCAAAGAAATTAAAGGGATACGAATTGGAAAAGAAGAACTCAAACTATCCCTGTTCACTGATGACATGATTATATATTTAGAGGAACCTGGAAATTCCACCAGAAAACTCTTAGAACTCATAAGTGATTTCAGTAAAGTAGCAGTTTACAAGATCAATGCTCCTAAATCCAATGCATTTTTATACATAAGTGATGAATCTTCAGAAAGAGAAATTAGGAAAACTTCCCCATTCACAATAGCATCGAAAAAAATAAAACACTTGGGAATCAATCTCACAAAAGAGGTGAAAGATCTCTACAATGAGAACTACAGAACACTAAAGAAAGAAATTAAAGAAAATCTTAGAAGATGGAAAGATCTTCCATGTTCTTGGATAGGCAGAATTAATATTGTCAAAATGGCCATACTACCAAAAGTGCTATACAGATTCAATGCAATTCCAATTAAAATCCCAATGATGTACCTTACAGAAATAGAGCAAGCAATTATGAAATTCATCTGGAAGAATAAGAAACCCAGAATAGCTAAAGCAATCCTCAGTAGAAAGAACGAAGCAGGGGGTATCACAATACCAGATCTTCAACTCTATTACAAAGCAATAGTAACAAAAACGGCATGGTATTGGTACCAAAATAGAAAGGTAGATCAATGGTACAGAATAGAGGACATGGACACAAACCCAAATAAATACAACTTTCTAATACTAGACAAAGGTGCCAAAAATATGCAATGGAGAAAAGATAGCCTCTTCAACAAATGGTGCTGGGAAAACTGGAAAACCATATGCAACAGAATGAAATTAAACCCCTATCTCTCACCCTGCACAAAACTCAACTCAAAATGGATCACGGACCTTGGAATCAGACCAGAGACCCTGCATCTTATAGAAGAAAAAGTAGGTCCAAACCTTCAACTTGTTGGCTTAGGGTCAGACTTCCTTAACAGGACTCCCATAGCCCAAGAAATAAAAGCAAGAATCAACAACTGGGATAGATTCAAACTAAAAAGCTTTCTCTCAGCAAAAGAAACAATCAGTAATGTGAAGAGAGAGCCTACAGAGTGGGAGAATATCTTTGCCACTCATATTTCAGATAGAGCGCTAATATCCAGAATCTATAAAGAACTCAAAAGACTCCACACCAAGAATACAAATAATCCAATCAACAAATGGGCTAAGGAAATGAACAGACACTTCACAGAAGAAGATGGACAAGCAATCAACAGATATATGAAAAAATGTTCAACATCTCTAGTAATAAGAGAAATGCAAATCAAAACCACCCTAAGATTCCATCTCACCCCAATTAGAATGGCGATGATCAAGAACACAAGCAACAATAGGTGTTGGCGAGGATGTGGGGAAAAAGGTATACTCATACATTGCTCTTGGGGCTGCAAATTAGTGTAGCCACTCTGGAAAGCAATATGGAGATTCCTCAGAAAGCTTGGAATGGAACCACCATTTGACCCAGCTATCCCACTCCTTGGCCTATACCCAAAGGACTTAAAATCAGCATACTACAGAGATACAGCCACATCAATGTTCATAGCTGCTCAATTCACCATAGCCAGATTGTGGAACCAACCTAGATGTCCTTCAGTTGATGAATGGATAAAGAAACTGTGGCATAAAGAATGAGAAAATTATGGCATTTGCAGGCAAATAGATGAAATTGGAGAATATCATGCTAAGTGAGATAAGCCAATCTCAAAAAACTAAAGGATGAATGATCTCGCTGATAAGCGGATGAGGACATATAATGGGGGGTAGGAGGGGTTAGCGTTAGGGTTAGGGTTAGGTTTAGGTTTAGGGATAAGGAGGATCGTAAGAATGGAGGAAGGAAGGATTGTATAGAGGGAAAAGATTGGTGGGAGGGGTGGGAGGGGTGGGGGAAGGGAAAAAATAATAGAATGAATCAGACAACATTGCCCTATGTAAATTTATGATTTTTAATTAAAAAAAGAGCAAGTTGAAAAAAAGAGTAAAAACGTACAGTGCACTGGACACTGTGTTTCTTTGGTTATGCATTATGAAACAACATATTATACAAATTAATGTATATTACTGTGAACGTTTTTATGAGATGGAAATTTAATTCATTTATTTTCGTTCCTTTAATTTCTTTCATGGAAATGTTTACAGCTTATTGGTTTTCCTTTGACCTGTTCTTTAAAAATACCTGATAAAAAAAAAAAAAAAGTCCCCAATGTAGAAACGAACCAATTACTTCTAAATAAGTCACTGGACACAAGAAACTACAATGAAAAGTAGAAAATATTTTGAATTAAATGATAATGATGATATCAGATATCATCAAAACTCATGAAATATAGTTCAAGCGTGATTCAAAGCAAAATTTACCGCTTACAAAGTGTGTAATAGAACAGATGGAAGGTTCAAAACCATTCCTTAACTGTCTACTTTATTAAGTTAGATAAAGAGGAGCAAATTAAATCCAGACAGTTGAAGGCAGAAACTAATGACACCAGTGGTCAATAAAACAGAGTAGAAATGTAATACAGAAAAATCAACAAAGCCAAGAATTTGTTCTTTGAGAAGGTTATAACAATTGATAAATTCCTAGCAAGACTGATCAAGCAAAAAGGGAGAAATCACAAATTACCTATATTAGGAATGAAAGAGGGATGTAACTACTGATTCTAGAGGACATCATGAAAATAATAAAAGGATTATGAGCAACTTTCATAGTACAGGGGGAAGAGGGCTGAGGATCTTGACCTTGGGCATGTAAAATTTCACATAACGCCCCTTTTTTTAGTATATTATTCATATACTTAATTGTGTTTGGGGTCTCGGTCCCTTTTCTTCATAAATAAACCTCTTGTCTTCTTTTGTAGTGGGGGAAAGACTTATGCTCCTTCTCCAAAGGGGACCATACAGGACAAGATTTTAAAGCAGTCTTTCATTTGTTTTTTTTTTTTTTTTTTTTTTTTTTTTTTTTTTGTATTTTTTTTTTTTTTTTTTATTTATTTTTTTTTTTTTTTATTGTAAACAAATGGGATACATGTTGTTTCTCTGTTTGTACATGGCGTAAAGGCATACCATTTGTGTAATCATAAATTTACATAGAGTAATGTTGTTTGATTCATTCTGTTATTTTTTCCCTTCCCCCGACCCCTCCCACCCCTCTTTACCCTCTATACAGTCCTTCCTTCCTCCATACTTGCCCCCCTCCCTAACCCTAACTCTAACCCTAACACTAACCCGTCCCTCCCCCCCATTATGTGTCATCCTCCACTTATTAGTGATATCATTCGTCCTTTGGCTTTTTGAGATTGGCTTATCTCACTTAGCATGATATTCTCCAATTTCATCCATTTGCCTGCAAATGCCATAATTTTATCATTCCTTATGGCTGAGTAATATTCCATTGTATATATATACCACAGCTTCTTTATCCACTCATCAATTGAAGGGCATCTAGGTTGGTTCCACAGTCTGGCTATTGTGAATTGAGCAGCTATGAACATTGATGTGGCTGTATCTCTGTAGTATGCTGATTTTAAGTCCTTTGGGTATAGGCCAAGGAGTGGGATAGCTGGGTCAAATGGAGGGTCCATTCCAAGTTTTCTAAGGAATCTCCACACTGCTTTCCATAGTGGCTGCACTAATTTGCAGCCCCACCAGCAGTGTATGAGTGTACCTTTCTCCCCACATCCTCGCCAACACCTGTTGCTTGTATTTTTGATAATCGCCATTCTAATTGGGGTGAGATGGAATCTTAGGGTGGTTTTGATTTGCATTTCTCTTATTACTAGAGATGTTGAACATTTTTCCATATGTTTGTGGATTGCTTGTAGATCTTCTTCTGTGAAGTGTCTATTCATTTCCTTAGCCCATTTGTTGACTGGATTATTTGAATTCTTGGTGTAGAGTTTTTTGAGTTCTTTATAGATTCTGGAGATTAGTGCTCTATCTGAAGTATGATTGGCAAAGATATTCTCCCACTCTGTAGGCTCTTTCTTCGCATTGCTGATAGTTTCCTTTGCTGAGAGAAAGCTTTTTAGTTTGAATCTATCCCAGTGGTTGATTCTAGCTTTTATTTCTTGGGCTATGGGAGTCCTGTTAAGGAAGTCTGGTCCTAGACCAACAAGGTGAAGATTTGGACCTACTTTTTCTTCTATAATCTGCAGGGTCTCTGGTCTGATTCCGAGGTCCTTAATCCATTTTGAGTTTAGTTTCGTGCATGGTGAGAGATATGGGTTTAGTTTCATTCTGTTGCATATGGATTTCCAATTCTCCCAGCACCATTTGTAGAAGAGGCTATCTTTTCTCCATTGCATATTTTTGGCCCTTTGTCTAGTATGAGAAAATTGTATTTATTTGGGTTTGTGTCCGTGTCCTCTATTCTGTACCATTGATCTACCTTTCTATTTTGGTACCAATACCATGCCGTTTTTGTTACTATTGCTTTGTAGTAGAGTTGAAGATCTGGTATTGCAATACCCCCTGTTTCACTCTTCCTGCTAAGGATTGCTTTAGCTATTCTGGGTTTCTTATTCTTCCAGATGAATTTCATAATTGCTTGCTCTATTTCTGTAAGGTACACAATTGGGATTTTAATTGGAATTGCATTGAATTTGTATAGCACTTTAGGTAGTATGGCCATTTTGACAATATTAATTCTTCCTATCCAAGAACATGGAAGATCTTTCCATCTTCTAAGGTGTTCTTTAATTTCTTTCTTTAGTGTTGTATAGTTCTCATTGTAGAGGTCTTTCACCTCTTTGGTGAGATTGATTCCCAAGTATTTTATTTTTTTCGAGGCTATTGTGAATGGGGTAGTTTTCCTAATTTCTCTTTCTGAAGATTCATCACTTATGTATAAAAATGCGTTGGATTTATGGGCATTGATCTTGTAACCTGCTACTTTACTGAAATCACTTATGAGTTCTAAGAGTTTTCTGGTGGAATTTCCAGGTTCCTCTAAATATATAATCATGTCATCAGCGAACAGGGATAGTTTGAGTTCTTCTTTTCCAATTCGTATCCCTTTAATTTCTTTGGTTTGTCTAATTGCTCTGGCCAGAGTCTCAAGAACGATGTTGAATAGAAGTGGTGAAAGAGGGCATCCCTGCCTTGTTCCCGTTTTTAGGGGGAATGCTTTCAGTTTTTCACCATTTAGAATGATATTAGCCATGGGCTTAGCATAAATGGCCTTTACAATGTTAAGGAATGTTCCCACTATCCCTATTTTTTCTAGTGTTTTGAGCATGAAGGGGTGCTGTATTTTATCAAATGCTTTTTCTGCATCTATTGAAATAATCATGTGATTCTTGACTTTAAGTCTATTAATATGGTGAATTACGTTTATTGATTTCCTGATGTTGAACCAACCTTGCATCCCTGGGATGAAACCCACTTGATCATGGTGCACTATCTTTTTAATATGTTTTTGTATGCGATTTGCTAAAATTTTGTTGAGAATTTTTGCGTCGATGTTCATTAAGGATATTGGTCTGAAATTTTCTTTCCTTGATGAGTCTCTGTCTGGTTTAGGTATCAGTGTGATATTGGCTTCATAGAATGAGTTTGGGAGGGTTCCCTCCTCTTCTATTTTATGGAATACTTTGAGAAGTATTGGAATGAGCTCTTCCTTAAAGGTTTTGTAGAACTCGGCTGAGAACCCATCTGGTCCCGCACTTTTCTTTGTTGGTAGGCTTTTGATGACTTCTTCTATTTCAGTACTTGAAATTGGTCTATTTAAATTGTTTATGTCCTCCTCATTCAGTTTAGGCAATTCATATGTCTCTAGAAACCTGTTGATGCCTTCGAAATTTTCTATTTTGTTGGAGTATAGATTTTCAAAATAGTTTCTAATTATGTTTTGTATTTCCATCCTGTCTGTTGTGATATTTCCTTGTTCATTCCGAATTTTAGTGATTTGGGTTTTCTCTCGTCTTCTCTTTGTTAGTGTGGCTAAAGGTTTATCAATTTTGTTTATTTTTTCGAAGAACCAACTATTTATTTTGTCAATTTTTTGTATTGTTTCTTTTGTTTCAATTTCATTGATTTCAGCTCTGAGTTTAACTATTTCCTGTCTTCTACTACTTTTGGTGCTGTTCTGTTCTTCTTTTTCTAGGGCTTTGAGCTGTAGTGTTAGGTTGTTTATTTGTTGAGTTTTACTTCTTTTATTAAATGCGCTCCATGAAATAAATTTCCCTCTAAGTACTGCTTTCATAGTGTCCCAGAGATTTTGATATGATGTTTCTTTGTTCTCATTTACCTCTAAGAATTTTTTAATTTCCTTCCTAATATCTTCTGTTATCCATTCATCATATAATAGCATATTGTTTAATCTCCAGATGTTGGAATAGTTTCTGTGTTTTACTCTTTCATTTATTTCTAACTTCAATCCATTATGATCTGATAGAATACATGCTAGTGTCCCTATCTTCTTGTATTTGCTAACATTAGCTTTGTGGCATAATATATGGTCTATTTTAGAGAAGGATCCATGTGCTGCTGAGAAGAAAGTGTATTCACTCTTGGTTGGATGGTATATTCTATAAATGTCTGTTAAGTCTAAATTATTGATTGTGTTATTGAGATCTATGGTTTCTTTGTTCAATTTTTGTCTGGAAGATCTGTCCAGTGGTGAGAGAGGCGTGTTAAAATCACCTAGTATTATTGTGTTGTGGTCTATTTGGTTTCTGAAATTGAGAAGGATTTGTTTGACATACATAGATGAGCCACTGTTTGGGGCATAGATGTTTATGATTGTTATATCTTGCTGATTTATGCTTCCCTTAAGCAGTATGAAATGACCTTCTTTATCCCTTCTGACTAACTTTGGCTTGAAGTCCACATTATCGGAAATGAGGATAGATACTCCAGCTTTTTTGCTGAGTCCATGTGCATGGTATGTTTTTCCCCATCCTTTCACCTTTAATCTATGGGTATCTTTTTCTATGAGGTGAGTCTCTTGCAGGCAACATATTGTTGGATCTTTCTTTTTAATCCAGTCTGCCAGTCTATGTCTTTTGATTGATGAATTCAGGCCATTAACATTCAGGGTTATTATAGAGAAATGATTTGGTTTCCCGGTCATTTGGTTCATTTTTAAAATTTTGTTTATTTATTTGTTTGACACAACTTGTTTCCTGCTTTATTTGACAATTCCTTTAGGATAATTCCTCCCTTTGCTGGTTTGCTTCTTTGTTTTTCATCTCTTCCTCATGGAATATTTTGTTGAGAATGTTCTGTAATGCTGGCTTTCTTTTTGTAAATTCTTTTAGCTTTTGTTTCTCATGGAAGGATTTTATTTCATCGTCAAATTTGAAGGTAAGTTTTGCTGGGTATAAGATTCTTGGTTGGCATCCATTTTCTTTCAGGGCTTGAAAAATGTTGTTCCAGGCCCTTCTAGCTTTTAGGGTCTGGATTGAAAAATCTGCTGATATGCGTATTGGTTTCCCCCTGAATGTAATTTGGTTCTTTTCTCTCACAGCCTTTAAAATTCTGTCTTTATTTTGTATGTTAGGTATTTTCATTATAATGTGCCTTGGTGTGGGTCTGTTGTAATTTTGTGTATTTGGAGTCCTATAAGCCTCTTGAACTTGATTTTCCATTTCATTCTTCAGATTTGGGAAATTTTCTGATATTATTTCATTGAATAAATTGTTCATTCCTTTGACTTGTTTCTCTAGGCCTTCCTCAATCCCAATAATTCTTAAATTTGGCCTTTTCATGATATCCCATAGTTCTTGTAGATTCTGTTCATGATTTCTTACCATCTTCTCTGTTTGTTCAACTTTGTTTTCAAGGTTAAATATTTTGTCTTCAATGTCTGAGGTTCTGTCTTCCAGGTGTTCTATCCTATTGGATATGCTTTCTATGGAGTTCTTAATTTGGTTTATTGTTTCCTTCATGTCAAGGATTTCTGTTTGATTTTTTTTCAATATCTCTAACTCTTTATTGAAATGATCTTTTGCTTCCTGTATTTGCTCTTTTAACTGTCGATTGGTATGATCATTCAATGCTTGCATTTGCTCTTTCATCTCATCGTTTGCTTCTCTGATCATTTTAATTATGTACATTCTGAACTCCTTTTCTGTCATTTCTTCTGCCATGCTGTCATTGGGTTTTATTGATGTAACATCTAGATTTGTTTGCAGCATTTTCTTTCCTTGTTTTCTCATATTGTTCAGGTATCAGAGGACCGCTGAGATATTGCAGATTTCCTCTATTGACTTACAATGTCCCTGAAGATTTCTATATATATCCCCCCTTAGCCTTCAGTAGGCTGAAGTCATGGAGGAAGTTGAGAATGCGGTGCTCCACAAGGAAGCTGCCTCTCTAGGAGTGGTGGCCTTCAGGTGGGGTATAATCCCTGCTAGTGGGCAGAGGTGCCTCCACTTGTTGACCAATGGTCATCCAAAGGGGACCTAGGCTGCGGGCTGAGGCAAGGCCTGTTTGGGCCTGAGTCTCTGGTTTTACCGTCCTTGTGGGGAAACCTCACCCAGCAGGGAAGACTGACCCGGTGGGGAGGTCTCGCTGGCCAGTTCCCTCCTAGAGGTTCCCCTCAATTTACAGCTACCTCCTGGGCTGGGCTGCCTTCCTCTGCAAAGTTCCCAAGGGCCCGGCCCTACCTCCTGGGCCTGGGAGCCTCACCCTTTGCAGATGAATCTCCTTAGGCTGCCCCTCCTCAGAGAATTTGCCCACAGGCCTGGAACCTTCCCTCCGCCCTAAGCCTGTCTCTGTGCGGCTCTACCACCCAGAAGCCTCCTAGATCCTGGGACCCTGCTCTGCACCTAATCGCCTGGCTGTGTGGCCCCTCCTCGGAGCAGCCACCTGTGGCCCCGAACAATCGCTCTGAGTCCCAGAGACCCGCCAAACGCCTTTTCCTCCAGACAGCCGCCCAGTATTCCGATGCGGTCACTAGGAGTCCAAGAAACTCACTTCGTGCCTCCTCCTCCCACCAACCACCCGTAGCCCGGGGCAATCAATCACTCCGAGTCGAAGTGACCCTCCCTGTTCCTCCTCCTTCTCCAGATAACCCCCCGGGTGTTCAGGAGCAGTCCCTCTGAGTGGCTCTGAATCCACGTGACCCGTTGCACGGGTCCTCTGGGCAACCGCCCGGAGCTCTGGTGCGGCCACTCAAGACCAAGCGTCCCACCACGCTTCTCCTCCAGGCAGCCCCCCTGTGTTCAGGAGCTGTCACTTTAAGACCAAACAACTCACCACTCACCTTCTCGTCTGAGCAGTCGCCTGGAGCGCTAATGCAGTCACTGCGAGTCCAAAGGACCCGCCGTGCTCCTCCTCCTCCTCCTCCTCCTCCTCCGGGCAGGCCCCGGGGTTCAGAAGTGGTCAGAGTCCAAACACCTCGCCACGCAGCCCCTTCTCTGGCAACTGCCTGTAGCTCTGGTGTAGTCACCCGAATCCAAGTGGCCGCGCTCCTCTTCCTCCTCCTCGTCCTCTGGGCAGGCCCCGGGGTTCAGAAGCGTCGCTCTGAGTCCAAACAGCTCGCCGCGCGGCTTCTCCTCTGGCAACCGCCTGTAGCTCTGGCGCAGTCACTCCGAATCCAAGTGGCCACGCTCCTCCTCCTCCTCCTCAGGGCAGGCCCCGGTGTCCTGAGTCCACACAGCTCTCCTCGCCACTCGTCCCCTGGGCAGCTGCTGGAGCCCCAGTGGTTGCTCCGAGTTCCAGCGCTGTGCCGAGCGGCCTCCTTTTCGGCGCTCCCAGCTCTCCGAGTTCACTGCTCCAGCAGGGGGAGGGGCGTCTCGCCGGCAGTTCTACTTCACAAAGTTTCCTGTGTTCCGGGACCACCGTCCCATCCGGGATGCCCCCCAAGGGGGTGAGAGTCACCCGGCTGCTTTGAGTTGGTCCCAAGCGTCTCAATATCTCCTCTTTTGAATCCTGAGTCCTGGAGCAACATGAAATGCAGCCACTCTCTAGGCCGCCATCTTGAAACCACCCAGCAGTCTTTCATTTCATCTTGATGTTTCTAGTTCCACTTTACTACCAATTCCAGTAATGCATGCTGTTTTCATTTCTTAACTTTCTGGAATTGTTTCTGTTGTAAAAATTAACTTGCTTCTTGACTTTTCCCTGCTGGCTAAGGATTTAATTTTCTCAAAACTGCTAATTAATTAAGTTGCCACTATTGTTCTGCTTTCTAGCGTCCAGAATCACGTAGTTTTCAACACTTCTTGAATTCCGTTTAGCTCTGCAAATTATGCCTCTTTAAAAATTTTGTAGAGGTGTTTGGGAGGAACAGCCTAAGTGCATGCGTTCAGTCTTCCATCTTTCACTGGAAGAAGTGTCTCCTTCCTATCTACTGAACTGTGCTTCATGCAGTCAGGAACTAGACTGGCATCTTAGATAGAACACAGAACTAGTCTTTATCAGATACACTTTTTAGAACTATGAGATTCTTTAAATATATGCTTGTGTAATTTTAATAAAGGAAAAAAGTTTAAAAACACAATAGAAACCACAGCAGATTTAAGGAAAGAGAGTCCACAGAACTAGGTAATATTGAGTCATTTGACAGACATGGTATTATAAGTGGGAGAGTATTTAAGAAGGAAAATTAGTCATATACTTAATTGTATTATAATGCCATTTATAAAAATATCTAAAACATGGTTATTTAGTCATATGAGAGTCACGGAAGCCATTGTTTGATCTCCTATATCCCATATGTCCTTAAATTTCATCTGCCTGTAATGTTTAGTTATACCTTGAGGTTTACCACCCCCCCCCACATATTTTAACATGGGAGGTAGGATTAATTAATGTATTTGATTTATAATTTTGTTCAAATAAATAACTTTAAAAACAAAGGACTTGGGGGTATAGCTTAGCAGTTGAGCACTTGCCTAACATGTGTGAAGTCTTGGGGTCAATTCCCCAGCACCAGAGGGAGAAAAAAAAAAAAAAAAAGAAAAAACACATGTGAGAAGCTTTTATAATGCATATCAGAATTAAATCATAACAACATAAAATAGAAAATAATGTTGTATAATATGAACATGAGTCATACAGAGTCCTAAAACAAATACTAAATAATCCAAGACGATTTAATCAAATATCAAGATAATGATAAAGCCCCTAAGAATACAGAACATTAGGGAGATAAGAAAGATCTGTGAAGTTTCTTTCTTTTCTTTTTCATTTTTTTTATTGTGGTACTAAGGATTAAACCCAGGGGCACTTAACCACTGTGCTACATCCCAGCTCTTTTTTTATTTTTTTATTTTGAGACAGGGTCTTGCCAAGTTGCATAGGGCCTCTCTGAGTTACAGAGACTGACTTCGAACTTGTGATCTTCCTGCCTTGGCATTCCCAGCCCCTGGGATTACAAGTGTGTACCACTGCACCCAGTAAAAATAAGTATCTCTAAGATTGTACAGTCTTATGAGAAGAATGGGTAGAACTTGGATGAGAAGCACGAAAAAGAAAGATCTATGTATGTGAAGAGGAGGGGGAATGAAGCACAGAGTGGACAATTACTCAGAGGTCCCTTGGGACATGCATCCTTTGGACTAGGGCAGAGACAATATTGAATGAAATAAACCCTGTCTTTGGGATCTTATCAGATTATCTTAAAAGTGCACTGAACTTATTCATAACTGTATTTATGGACAGAACGCCTAACAAGGGAGCCATGTGATTGTATGCCTTGGGGAGTTCTTGAGATTAGTAAAATATGAGCTGAGGAATAGACTCATAGCTTTGCATACAGATTCTATCATCATTAAAACAAAATCTTATTCTTTGCTTTATACTCAATGCCTAGTGTAATCCTGGCATAGAGCATTTTTCTTTCTTTCTTTTTTGTTCTTTTTAGATAAACATGAGAGTAGAGTATATTTTGACATATTATACCTTTCATTCCCCTTTGTCTAATCCAGTGAACTTCTGCTCTTCTGTCCCGACTCTTTATTGTGTGTTAGCATCTGCATGTCAGAGGGAACATTTGACCTTTGGATTTTTTGGGATTGACTTATTTCACTTAACACGATAGTCTCTAGTTCCATCCATTTACTGCAAATGCCATAATTTCATTTTTCTTTATGGCTAATATTCCTTTGTGTATACGTACCACATTTTCTTTATCCATTTATGTGTTGAGGGGCACCTTGGTTGGTTCCATACCTTAGTTATTGTGAATTCAGCTACTACATACATTGATGTGGTTGTGTCACAATAGTATGCTGGTTTGAAGTCCTTTGGACAGATGCTGAGGAGTGGGATAACTGGGTCAAATGGTGATTCTATTCCAAATTTTCTGAGGCATCTGCATACTGCTTTTCAGAGTGGTTGCACCAATTTGCATTCCCACCAGCAATGTACCAATGTACCTTTCCCCCGACATCCTTACCCACATTTATTGTTACTTGTATTCTTAATAATTGCCATTCTGATTGGAGTGATAAGGAATCTCAATGTAGTTACACTTTGTATTTCTCTAATTGCTAGAGATGTTGAACTTTTAAAAATATATTTGTTGACCATTCATATTTCTTCTGTGAAGTGTCTGTTCAGTTTGTTTGCCCATTTATTGATTAGGTTATTTGTTTCTTTGGTGTTAAATTTTTTGAGTTCTTTATATATCCTGGTGATTTAATGCCCTATCTGAGGTATCTGAGGTGCAGGTGGCAAAGATTTCCTCCCATTCTGTAGACTCTCTCTTCATGTTCTTGATTGTTTCCTTTGCTAAGAAGAAACATTTTAGTTAGAATCCATCCATTTATTGATTCTTGATTTTACTTTTTGTGCTTAGGAGTCTTGTTGAGGAATTTACTTCCTAAGCGAATATAATGGAGACTTGGGTCTACTTTTTCTTCTAGTAGGCACAGGATCTCTGATCTAATGCCTAGGTTCTTGATCCACTTTGAATTGAGTTTCCTGCAGGGTGAGAAATAGGGTTTTAATTTCATTTCCTACATATGAATTTCCAGTTCTTCCAGCACCATTTTTTGAAGAGGGTATCTTTTCTTCAATGTGTGTTCTTGGTATCTCTGTTCAGTCTGAGATAACTGTATTTATGTGGGTACATCTTTGTGTCTTCTGTACCATTGGTCTACATGTCTGTTTTGGTGTCAACAATATGCCATTATTATTACTATATCTCTGTAATATAGTTTAAAGTTTGGTATTGTGTTGCTTCCTCCTTCACTTTTCTCACTGAGGATTGCTTTAGCTATTCTGGGCCTCTTACTTTTTCAAATGAATTTCATATTGCCTTTTCTATTTCGAAGAACTTCATAGGAATTTAATAGGAATCACATTAAATCTCTATAGTATTTTAGGTAGTATGGCATTTGGACAATATTAATTCTGCCTATCTAAGAACATGGGATCTTTCCACCTTCTAAAGTCTTATCAATTTCTTTTTTTAGTGTTTTGTAGTTTCATTGTAGAGGTCATTACCTCTTTTGTTTGATTGATTCCCAAGTTTTTTTTTTTTTTTTGAGGCTATCGTGAATGGGATAGTTTTCCTAATTTCCCTTTCAGTTGATTCAGCACTGATGTATAGGAATGCAATTGATTTATATCCTGCTATTTTACTGAATTCATTTATGAGTTCTAGAAGTTTTCTGGTGGAGTTTTTTTGGGTATTTTAACTATAGAATTATGTCATTGGTAAATAGGGGTAGTTTTCTAATACATATTTTTATTTATTAGCATTTTTCTAATACATATTTGTGAGAAAAAGAAATAAATGAATTTATAGAGAATGAGATTAACATAAAAAATGGAGAAGAGAGAGAGAGAGAGAGGGAGATCACACACTTGATATTTCAAATCTTTGATCCAGTTACAACTTGGGGGAATGATTTTAAAGGAATCACTTAGTTCCATTGTAGTCTTGAACAGTTTTGTGTTGGGATTTTGTCCCTTGCAGGCTAAGAAGACCTTAAAAAAATAATTAGTTTTGTGTTTTGGATTCAATTCTCTTTCAACTTGGAGACGATGGATTGGAGGAGGAAAAACTGGAGCTAGGAGACTGGTGCAGGGATCTGGGTGGGAGCTCAGGAGGAGTTGAGATCCAGCCCCGCCTGGGCAATGGGACTTGGGCTCTTACTTTTCCTCTCCGAGCTGCTTCCTCAGTCAATGAAACACAGCAGCATCTTAGGAGTTCTGTAAGGATCACACACGAAAGGCTTGACACCCCTGGCTCTCAGTAAGCAGCAATGACCCTACGTGTCACATCAGGAAAAACTAGGTTTTCTCTTTGGTTCCTTTCAGGCTGCAGTCCTCACCTTGTAAGGCCAATGGGTTACAGCCCTGTCTGGGCATTGGAATCACTGGGGAGATTTGCAAAATCCCTTTACCAGCCCACATGTCAGACCAATCATATCAGCTTTTCTGACAGCGGGGCCCAGGCATCAACATTTTCTAAACATTAGGATCTTCTCTGCCTTCTGGGGTCAATGACAGTGAAAGAAGAGCTGAACAAGAGGTCCCAGATGCTTTGTCATCAATACCCACTGACTATTGTCCTTTCCAAGAAAATGTTACTATCCTGGCAGTGAGGATTACAATTTAGGTCAACTCCTGTGTTGGTGACCAATTTTTCTTCTACTACAGATTCTAGGAACTCTATATGTATGGTTGGGACAGGGAGTTGGGTAAGCATTTCTCCTGAGTCCCAAACTGGAGGTTAGGGAAAGTAGTTTTAAGTATTTACTTACCTTTTCAAAAGCAGTGACAGGTAAATGACCTCCCTTAGCCATCCCTCTGATAGTTGGCCCAGTCAGCCCCAGTTACCAGGGGTTCCAAAAGGGGAACTTGCCAAGGCTGCCAACATAGACCTTCAGCAGAAGAAGGAGGATCGAGGACTGTGAATAGAGAAAACGGAGGGGAGACGAGAGAGGGAAAAGAAGAAAGACAAAGAGACAAAGACTGATAGAAGGAACAGAAAGGGGAGAAGCTGGTAGGTGGGAACATGCTGATGGGAAATTTGGGGTCTTTGTACCCGAGGGCCCATGTTGACTAAGGCAATGGGTCAGTGCCATTTTTGGAGAGTCCTAAGCCTCTTCTGTGTTCATTCTTGCAGTGCAGTTTTTATCAGTGGTATTGCTAAGGCTTTTTGCTTTTCTCCTTTGTGCTCTGGAAGAAGCATATTGCTGGCTTTTTCTTCTCTAGGAGTGAATTGTCTTGTCTGTTTTCTCTGTGTTTTTGCCCACTCATCTATGCAATCTGAGTGCTCTATGTCCCATGTCTTAGGTGGAAATAAGGAATGTTTTAAATATCCTTGGATTGGATGGTAACTGGACACAATGGTGAGGAAAAGGGGAAGTGAGTAGATTATGAGTAAGAAGACCACAGTGGGGAGTGAGGACCGGAGACACATGGGGCAGGAGTGAGCGTCTCTATTCCATTTCTTCTACAAGTGAGGGCAGTCTGGCTGGAGAACAAACCGTGGGTCAGAGTTGGATTAATTGTAGTAATGAAATGACAGGAGCCAAGCTGTCTGGTGGGACCTAAGGATCAGGAGTTACATACAGTTCACAAAGGGGGCCCATTCCATTTTCTTTTCTCCAAAATAAAATTAGAAACAGCAGTTACAATGTAGGACTAACAACTGACCTTTTACATCCCCAGATGAAAGATATTCTTTCCTGAAATTATTATTGTGTTCTAAAACTACGATTCCTTGTTTAGCACTGCAAAAAAAAAAAAAAAAACAAAAAACAAAAAAAAAAAAAAAAAAAAAAAAAAAAAAAAACCACTCATAAGCTTGCATTTGTCCAGAACCAAGTAAGAGTATGAGAGGGTTAGGTGACCTATGTAATGAAGGACTGGTAAGCCATCTTCTGTAACCTTCAAATTACAAATTTTCAGTAAGGTGCCCTTGTTTGACATAAAACACTACTCATCACAGATGGGATATTTTCAGGTACCTTTTCATAAGTGGTAGTGAGTTTAAATCAAGCCATCCACACTGGGTCAGTCTGCTTTGTGATTAAAAATCCTTCTGTAAGAATAGCATCAAGATTGGCATCATTGCCAAGTCAGTGCAATATGTTTTACTTTGTGTGATGCCCGTAGGTTTGAATGGGCCAAACCATGAGCCTGCCTTCAGACCACCTTATAACCACCAAGGTAAAAAGCCCAGACTTGCCCACAAGAGGGCTAAACAAATGCTTGTAAGAGCTGGTACAAAACACATATGGTGTTGTGAAAACATCTTTTACTAGAACTTCAAATGTAACTCTTGCCATAAGTTTCATGCAGTAGTATACAGATAAATTCTCACTTCTTTTGAAAAAAAAGGATAAAAATACCTACTAGAGTTGTTTCCTATATTTAATTACATAAAATTAAATGATATTTAATAGACAATTTTAGGAGAATTTTGAGGGGAAATAGATTTTCCATATACCCTGTTATAGATATGAGGTTTAGATGTGAGGTGTCCCTCAAAAGCTCGTATGTGAGACAATGCAAGAACATTGAGAATCCTGAAGACATCAACAAATTTCTAGAGACATATGACATAGCCAAATTGAGTCAGGAGGACATAGAAAATTTAAACAGATCAATTTCAAGCAATGAAATAGAAGACACCATCTAAAGCCTGCCAACAAAGAAAAGCCCAGGACCAGAAGAATTCTCAACCCAGTTCTACCAGACCTTCAAAGAAAAACTAACACTGATCCTCCTCAAATTATTCCATGAAATAGAAAAGGAGGGAACCCTTCCAAACTCATTCTATGAAGTTAGTATCACCCTGATACCAAAACACACAAAGACACATCAAGGAAGAAAAATTTAGGACCAATATCCCTGATGAACATAGATGCAAAAATTCTTAATAAAATACTGACAAATTGCATGCAAAAACATATTAAAAAGATAGTGCACCATGATCAAGGGAGTTTCATCCCAGGGATGTGAGGTTGATTCAATATATGGAAATCAATAAACGTAATTCATCACATCAATCAATTCTTAAAGACAAGAATTACATGATTATCTCAATAGACACAGAAAAAGCATTTGACAAAATACAGCATCCATTCATGCTCAAAACACTAGAAAAACTAGGGATAGTAGGAACATACATACCTCAGCATTGTGAAAGCCATATATGCTAAACCCAAGGCCAACATCATTCTACATGAAGAAAAATTTAAAGCATTCCCTCTAAGAACTGGAACAAGACAGGGATGCCCTCTCTCACCATTCCTATTCAACATAGTCCTGGAAACTCTACCCAGAGCAATTAGAAGAAAGAAATTAACAGATTATGAATAGGAAAAGAAGAACTCAAACTATCCCTATTTGCTATGATATAATTGTATATTTAGAAGACTGAAAAAACTCCACCAGAAAACTCCTAGCACTCATAAATGAATTCAGCAAAGTAGCAGGATATAAAATTAGCACCCATAAATCAATTGCATTCCTGTATATCAGTGATGAATCAATTGAAAAGGAAATTAGGAAAACTATCCCATTCACAATAACCTAAAAAAAAAAAAAAAAACTTGAAATCAATCAATCAAAAGAGGCAAAAGACCTCTACAATGAAAACTGTAGAACATTAAAGAAAGAAATTGAAGACCATAGAAGAGGAATATATAGTCCAAATGGCCATACTACCTAAAGCACTATACATATTTAATGCAATTCCTATTAAAATTCCTGTGAAATTCTTCATAGAAATAGAAAAGGCAACCATGAAATTCATTTGGAAAAAATAAGAGGCCCAGAATAACCAAAGCAATCCTCAGTGAGAAAAGTGAAGCAGGAAGTATCACAATGCCAGACCTTAAATTATACTGTGGAGCTATAGTAACAAAAATGGCATGGTATTGGCACCAAAACAGACAGGTAGACCAATGGTACAGAATAGAAGACACAGAGAAAAACCTACATAAATACAGTTATTTCATACTGGACAAAAACATACACTGAAGAAAAGATACCCTCTTCAACAAAAGGTGCTGGGAAAACTAGAAATCCATATGTAGAAAAATGAAATTAAACCCCAATCTCTCACTCTGCAGGAAACTCAATTCCAAATGAGTCAAGGACCTAGGCATTAGACCAGAGACCCTGTGCCTATTAGAAGAAAAAGTAGGCCCAAATCTCTACCATATCACCTTAGGAACTGACTTCCTTAAAAAGATTCCTAAAGTGCAAGAAGTAAAATCAAGAATCACTAAATGCGAAAGAGCTGGGCACGGTGTCTACTGCCTATAATCACAATGACTTGGAAGGCTGAGGCAGGAGGATCACATGTTCAAAATCAGCCTTAGCAACTTAGTGAGTCACTAAGCAACTTAGCAAGACCCTGTCTCAAAATAAAAATTTAGAAAAGGACTGAGTATGTGGTTCAGGTTAAGCACCCCTGGATTTAATACCCTGAACCAAAAAATTAAAAATTAAAAAATGGGATGGTATCAAACTAAGAAACTTCTTCACTGGAAAGGAAGCAATCAAGAACATGAAGGGATAGCCTACAACATGGGCAAAAATCTTTGCCACCTGCACCTAGGTAGAGCATTAATCTCCAGATGTGTAAAGAACTCAAAAAACTTAACACCAGAAAAACAAATAGCCCAATCAATAAATGGGCAAAGAAACTTACAAGTACTCACAGAAGAAATAAGAATGATCAACAAGTATATGAACAAAATGTTTAATATCTCTAGCAATTTGAGAAATACACATTATAACTACACTGAGATTTCATCTCACTCTAGTCAGGATGGCAATTATCAAGAATACAAGTAACCATAAATATTGGTGAGGATGTGGGGGGAAAGTTACACTCATACTTTACTAGTGGGAATGCAAATTGGTGCAACCACTCTGGAAAGTAGTATGGAGATTCCTCAAAATACTTGGAATGGAATCACCATTTGTCTCAGTTATCCCACTCCTCAGCATATATCCAAAGGATTTCAAACCAGCATACTATCGTGACACAAACACATCAATGTTTATAGCCGCTGAATTCACAATAGCTAAGCTATGAAATCAACCAAGATGCCCTTCAACAGATGAATGAAGAAAATATGATACACACACATGCACATGTGCGCACATACACACACACACACACACACACACACACACACACACTGGAATATTACTCAGTCATAAAGAAAAATGAAATTATGGCATTTGCCAGTAAATGGATGGAACTGAAGACTCTCATGCTAAGTGAAATAAGCCAATCCCCCCAAAACCAAAGTTTGAATGTTCTCTTTGATATGGGGATGCTCATGCACAATAAATGTGTGTGTGTGTGTGGGGGGGGAATAGAAGTTCATTGCATTAGACAAAGGGGAATGAAGGGAAGGGAGAGGGATAGAAATAGGAAAGACAGAATGAATGGGACATAACTTTCCTATGTTCATATATGAATACATGACCACTGTAACTCCACATCATATGCAGAATGGGATCCTAATTAGAATAAATTATACTCCATGTACGTATAATACATCAAAATATATTCTGTATATCAAACAACAAAAAAACAAAAGAATGTTCAGAGGTGAAATGATTATATCATGAGATTTGTAACCTAATTAATGGGTTAATCCACAGATATGGATTAACTGGGTGGTAAATCTAGGCAGGTAGGGTGTGACTAGAGGAAGGAGATCACTGGATCTGTGCCTTTGGCTTTTATATTTTGTGTGTGGTGAGTGAAGCTCTCTCTCTCTCTCTGCTTCCTGCTTGCTGTGTTCTGAGCTGCTTCTTTCCACCTTGATGTCCTGATTCACCTAGGGGTCCAGAGCTATGGAGTCTGCTGACTGGATTGAACCTCTGAAACTGAGCCAAAATACACTTTTCATTCTCTAAGTTGTTCTTGTCAGGTCTTTTGGTCACAGTGATGCAAAAAACTAAAACATACCTGCTAACCCAACACATACATGCATTGTCTTACTCATTATCAACATCCCTCACCAGAGGGTTACCTTTATTACAAGTGATGTTTATATTAACCCATCATTGTTATCCAAGCCCATAGTTTAGATTAGAGTTTGCTTTGGTTATGGTTAATTCTGTGAGTTTAGATAAATGTATAGTGACATGTTTCCCTGATTATAGTATCATATACAATACTTTCTTTATATATTCAACTGCCCTAAAATCATGTATGCTCAATCTATTCATGTTTTCTCCCCTTTATACCCTGAAGACCACCAATCTTTTTACTTTCTCCATACTTTCACCTTTTTCAAACTGTCTTATAGTTGCAATCATATAGTTTATGATTGACTTTCAGATTGACTTTCTTCATTTAGTAATATGCATGCAAGTTCCCTCCATGTAGTTCATGGCTTGATAGCTCATTTCTTTTTAGTGCTAATATTCTGTTATTTGGATTTATTAGAGTTTATTTATTCACTCAACTACTAAAGGACATCTTTGTTGCTTTCAAGTTTGGGTTATAGTGAATAAAGCTGCCACAAACATCTGTCTGCAGGATTTTGTGGCAAAAACAGTTTTTATCTCCTTTGGGTAAAAAGCATGATTGCTGAATCCTACGGTAAGAGTAGTTTAGTTTTATAAGAAACTGCAAAACTGAGTTTTAAAGTGGCCAAACCATTTCTCATTTCTACCAGCAGTGCATGAAAGTTTCACATATTCTTGGTATTTGGTGTTGTGAGTTCTGAGTATTGATCATTCTTATAAATGTGTGATGGTTTCCCATTGATTTTTTTTAGTGTACTATTTTCCTTTTATGTATGCATATATATTAAGACTGTATTTTTACAGTATAGGGATGACATTATGGATTTTTATTCTTTATTTTAAAAAATTAAAAATTTTTCTAATTTGTTGTACCTGACAGTAAAATGCATTTATACATTTTGAGAGCTCAGACATAAATGGAGTGTAATCTCTCATTTTTCTGATTGTACATATTGTAGGATCACATCAGTCATGAAGTTATATATGTACATGAGGTCATAATGTCTGTTTCACTCTATTATCCTTCCTACTCCCAGGCCCCTTCCCCTCCCTTTACTTCTCTCTACCTAATATAAAGTACCTCTATTCTTCCATAGACCCCCATTTCCCCACCTTATTGTGAATTAGCATTTGCATATCAGAGAAAACATTTGGCCTTTGGTTTTTTGGGTTTGGCTTATTTTACTTAGCTAATTTTCTAACTCCATCTATTTACCATAAAATGCCATAATTTCATTCTTCTTTAAAGCTGAATAATATTATATATATATAGTTTTCTTTATCCATCCATCTCTTGAAGGGTATCTAGGTTGGTTCCATAGTTTAGCTATTGTGAGATGAGCTGCTATAAACTCTGATGTTTTAATTTGCATTTCTTTAATGACATCTGGCATGGAGTATCCTTTCACATGCTTCTTTGCCATTTGTATAATTTCTTTTGAGGGATGTATCCTCATATGTTATGCCATTCTTCATTGTGTTGTTTATTTTCTTCTTGTTGAGTTTTAATAGTACTCTGTATGTTTTGGATAATAGTCCTTTACCAGACATGTCTTTTGCAAATATTTTTCTTTTGAGTCTCTGACTCATCTCTGTATTTTCTGACCAGTGTCTTTGACAGAGCAGATGTTTTTAATTTGAATGCAATAAGCTTATCAATTCTCCCTGGATCATACCTTTGGTGTTGCATCTAAAATGTCATCATCATACCCAAGATCACCAGGATTTTCTCCTATGTCATGTTTGAGGAGCTTTATAGTTTCGTATATTACATTTAGGTTTGTGACCCATTTTTAGTTAAAATTTGTAAAGGGTGTAAGATCTGTGTCTAGATTAAATCATTTATGTTGCTTATGGATATTCCCATACTATTTGTTGAAAGCCATCTTTTCTCCGTTGAATTGCCTTTGCTCTTTTGTCAAAGATAAGTTGAGTACATGTAGGTGGCTCTCTTCCTGGTGTTCTCTTCATTGATCTATTTGTTCTTTTACCAGTATCACCCTTCTTGCTTGTTTAGCTTTATAGTTAGTCTTGAAGTCAGGTAGTGTCAGTCTTCCAAACTTGTTCTTTTTCAATATTAAATTGTCTATTTTTGGTTTTCTGCCTCTTCATATAAACATCACAATTAATTTGTTAATATCCAAAAAAACAACTTGGTGTTATTTTGTTTGGGACTGTGTTGATTCTGTAGATGAAGTTGAGAAGACTTGATATTTTGATAATACGGAGACTGCCTATCCATGAAAATTAAGTTTTTGTCAATGGACTTAGCTCTGTGATTTCTTTCACCAGAATTTGTCATTTTATTCATGTAGACCATATATATATGTGTGTGTATACACACACACACACACACACAGACACACACACACACACACACACACATTTGATTTATACCTAAGTATTTCATTTTGGAAGGTTGTTAATATAAATGGAATTATACCTGCTATAATATAGTTCTACCTGCTCATTTTGGGTATATAGGAAAGCAATTGGCTTTTGTAGATTAACCTTGTCAACTGCTGTACACTGCAACCTTGCTATATTACTTCTTAGTACCAGGAGAAATTTGTTTATTCTTTCAGATTTTCTACACAGACAACCATATCACCTATGAACAGATTCTTTTCCCTTCCCAATCTACATACATTTAATTTCCTTTTCTTGTCTTATTCTATTAACTAGGACTTCCAGTATGATATTGAAAAGTAGTCTTAGTAGATCTTTGCTTTATTCCTAGGTTTAGTGAGAAAGCTTCTAATTTATCAGTGAACACCTTTTAAACAAAAGAATATTAACTATTGAAGTTTCATCTGAAACAGTAAAGGGAGTTTCTAATTGACCCAAGAGAACATTTTAATTCCCCTACAAATTACTTTGCATATGAAATTATCAGCCCTCTGCATTTTAGCTACTTTAGTTATAAGAAATGAAATGGAGACTGGAAAACAATGTCATTTTGACTTCTTAAAGGAAAAAAAGTTTCCCTCCTATACCACTGTGAAAAATTATAAAATAAGCAGAACAAAACTAATACCTCCCGCGGGGTTTTAGAAGGCAGCCACTTAGGTTTAACAGAGGCCATGCCAAATGTGAACATGCCATTCATCAGACACAGCAGCACCTGCCAAGCAGAAGCTGCCCTCTGTTAGGAGCCCTTCCGGTTGCAACTGGCAAAAATTAATCATGGAAGAGGAAGGGATGATAAAAACTTTCTCATTTGGCACATATTACCATTCAAAAGACTTCTTTTTGTTATTGTATTTGATCATTCATTATGTTTTTCTGAGTAGGGGAGGCTTAATGGAAAGACCTGCCTGCTTGGTTGGAGTCAGATTCAAAAAGGAATTCAAAATCAAGTTCCAGGCTGGGTGTGGTGGCATAGGGCTGTAATCACAGTGAGCTGGGAGGCTGAGGCAGGAGGATCCCAAATACAAAGACATACTCCGCAACTTAGCAAGACGCTGTCTCAAAATATAAAATAAAAAGGGCTCAGTGATTAAGTGCCCCCGGGTTCAATCCCTGGTACAAAACTAAATAAATATGTTCAGATAAAGTTAAGCCATTTAGAATTGGGCACAGACCATAATGGCCAGAAAGCCGTCTATTGTTTGGGCTCAGCCTTCTCAGTTGTGCTACTCCAATTGTGCTGCTCTGAGATGAAGCACTCGTGAGGGAGGGGGCGGGGTTTGAGAGATGGCGGACTGAGACAGACATCCTTACCCTATGTACATGTATGATTAGATGGATGGGAATCTGCATCATGCACAACCAAAGAAACGAAAAGTTGTACTCGTTTGTGTACAATGAATCAAAACGCAGCCTGTAAAAATAAAAAAATAAAAAAAGAAGAACCATATAGCTATGAATCATACAAGTTCTGTTTTTTACATGGGCACATGCAGTGTTGCTCTGATTCTTAGAAAACAGTCTTGGTTTTATAAAGGCTTCTGGAAATACAAGCTGGTATGTAGATTTCCATAAGAAATAAAACACTTTCCACATAACAAGGCCCATTTAAGAACTTCATCAGAAGATAAGAATTGTTTTTACCAAACCAAAAGTTGGATATCCCCTTATTGTTTATCATTAAGGTGAATACCAACTCAGAACTAATAGTATTTATAGCCAACATTATGAAAAATGGTAGAGCTAAAGACCATTTAGATTTGGATTCATTTCAAATTTGCTGACTTTGAACCCAAAGAAACTGAAGCCGTTATCATCCTGGTTAGATAAGGAGGACTCCTTTAATTAACCGTCACAGGTTCATCAAATTACTACCCTGGTTAAGTTCCCTTGATCTCCAAAAAGATAGCTTACATAAGAACCTGACGTAAAGGAGTTTACAGTCTCATGGGAGAGTGAATCTGTATGAAAACAGACAACTTTTAACTGAGTCCTAACCGCTCCTGTGTCTTCTCCAAAGACTTCCTCATTTGAATCAATCCATTCTCCACTTTTGATATCTTCAACCCCTCATTCTTTGCCTGCACCTTCCCCCTAGTCTGGAAACATGCCCAGGTTGTTACATCTAAAATCAGCTGCTTTTCATTCTGTCCACTCTAGCTATCATGAAGTCAGTCCATCTTCCTCCCCTTCCAGGTACGTTTTTTGCCAGAAATGTCTGCTTTTCCCACAGCAGTCTTGCTTCTGACTCTGCTTTTTTTCAACAAAAGCAAATTTGGGTAAATGGTTCCCCTGATCACTACTTTGCTATACCTAATGGACACTTTTCAACCTTTACCTTACTGATGGATGTTGGCACCATGAAAAAAATAAGTCTTTGAAACTCTATTCCATTGATTTCTGTGAACTTACCTGGTTCTGACCTCAGGTTGTTTATTTCTGGTCTTATTTGAGGCTTCATTTATTTATTGTATTCTATTTATTTGTGTTTCTGGGGCTTCTGTTCTGGGACAAATGCTTTTGTGTTCAATATATTCTTTTTAAGCATCCAGAAGCACTATCTAAATACCAGACTCATTCAAACAGAGGAAATGTTCTAAAAGAAGAACTTAAGGCGTTTCCACTTTTTGACCACACCTTTTTAGGACAATTGACAATGTGGTGATGATGTGCTCTGACTGGCCTGTAAGAAAGTGGACTTCTGTTCATGCCACTTTTGCTTCATAATATAAGCAAATGGTACAGATAATTACCAACAATCACAGGGACAAGAAGGCTGTCTTGCTGGAAACTCACAAGTAGTAAGTAGATTTCTTCTGACAAGAAGTTACAATCGTTTGAGTATTACATACATTTCAATCATATGTCCATGAAATGGAGATAAAACTGTGGAGCTTGCATCAGGAAAACTTTGGGGCCTGCTCTAGGTCTTTTGGTTAGTGTTATTATTGTGGTCTTCTAAAGTTACCGTAGTTAAAGCCATGCTCTCCGTTGGACATGGAATTTTCAGTCATTCCGACAGTCTTGGGCACAGGGATAATGGAGAAATAACAGAGGGTGTTGTTAGGCTAACATGATTAATTGACTATGCCAAGGGATGGTTCTCAGACCCCTTTGTACTCCCCTTAGGATAGCAAATGAGTAGTCTTTGTATGATTTCATCTCTACTCTCACCTTATTTTGGGACGCTAAGACAGTTTTCCCTCTTTAAAATAAGATATAATTTACATATATACCATTCACTTGTTTTAGGTACATGGTTTGATGAATTTTGACAAATACAGTTAGCCACCACCATAATCAAGACTACTAGTCAGGTGTGGTGGTACACCTGGAAACCGGCCCCCAACCCCCAATTTGGGAGGCTGTGGCAGGAGGATGGCAAGTTTGAGGTCAGCCTCACATAGCAACTTAGTGAGGTCCTAAGAAGCTTAGCAAGACCTTGTCTCAAAATTACAAAAAAAAGAAACAGACTACTTTGTGATACCAAAAAGTTTCTTTATGCCCCTTTATAGTCAGTCCTCTCACTCTACCTCCCTCCTTGGCAACCACTGACTTCTGTCCTTATAGTATTACCTCTTCTGGAACATCACATACAAATGGATTCCTGCAGTCTGGCTGACTTTCATGCTGTCTTCTTTCATGAAGCACTATACTTTTGAGATTGGTCTTTGTTGCATGTGACAATAATTTCATGTGGAGTATCCTGTGGTATTGATGAACAATTGATTATTCTTTCACTAAACGAAGCACTTTTGAGTTGTTCTCAGATTTTGACAGGTCTGAATAAAGCTGATTAAAAAATTTCTTGGTGGTACTGGGGATCAAACCCAGAGTCTCATGCATGCTAGGCAAGTGCTGTACCACTGAGTGCTCCCCAGACCTAAAGCTGTTTTAAACTTCATGTGTGGGTATTTATCTGGGCATGTTTTCTTTCCTCTTGGATAAATACCTAGAAGTGAGATTGCTGAGTCATATCAAGGGCACACTTAATATTATAAGAAATTCCCAAACTTTTCCAAAGTCACAATGTTGCATTTTCTCCAGAAATTTTTCCATTTCTTTGCCAGCTCCTGATGAGAGTAGTTTTTAAGTATTTCAGCCATTCTAGTAACTGGTGAGCAGTTTCTCCTTCCCATTTCAATTCAAATTTTCCTAATGACTAATGATATCCAGTATCTTCCTGCTCATAATTTTCATGTGATATTTTTAATAGTAAAGCATACCTTCCTAACCCTTGCTTTTATTATTTATTTACTTATTTTTGTAATTGAGATGTTGTCTTTGAGATTCTGAGAGTTCTTTGTGAGGTTTAGACATAAGTCCTTTATTATGTATACATGTTGCAAATACCTTTTCATTTGATGAGTAGTTTCTTTCTTTTCTTTTTTTTTACAATTCAGTGATTTTTATTAAAATCACAAGGTTGTGCAACCATGACTACTATAATTCCAGGATATTTTCATCATGTCAAAAAGAAATCCCTTACCTAATAATAGTCACTCCTCAACTCCTTATCCATATACATTGGTATATACCAAGTTCCTTTCTCTTCCCATGCATTTACTTATTCTGCACATTTCGTATAAATGGAATCACACGGTACCTGACCTTTGGTCTAGCCAACTTCATTTAACATGTTTTCAGGATTCATCCATATTTTAGCATGTATCAGTACCTCATTCATTGCCAAATAATAGTCCACGTTGTGGATGTACCACATTTGTTTATGCATTCATTCACTGATAAACATTTGGATTGTTTTCACTTTTTGGCCATAATGAATAATGCTGCTATGATTTACAAGTAGGAGATTTTGTATAACATAAGTTTTCTATTCCTTTGAGTATACATGTAGGTGTAGAATTCCTGGATTGTATGGTAGCTTGCTTGCTTTCTTTTTTTTTTTTAATGAAATTTTTTTTAACATTTTAAAAAAATGTTTTTAACATTTTAAAAAAAATTTATTTTTACAGACTGCATTTTGGGATTCATTGTACACAAATGGGGTACAACTTTTCATTTCTATGGTTGTACACGATGTAGATTCACACCATTCATGTAATCATACATGTACATAAGGTAATAATATCTGTCTCAGTCTACTTTCTTTCCTTCTCCCACCCCCTGAGTAGCAGAAGTTTGGATTAGCAGAAGTTTCAAATTTTTATCAAGTCTAATTGGTCAATTTTTTTCTTTTATGATTTTATGAGTTCTACTTTTTGTGCCCTAAGAAATCTTTGACTAACCTCAAGTCATAACTATTTTCTTCTAGAAATTTTTTAGTTTTAGGTTTAAATAATAGGTCAATGAAAAATTTTTAATTAACTTTGTACAATGTGAAGTTAGTTGTTTTTCATTAATGTGTAAACTAATTAGTCTAGCACATTTGTTGAAATGACTTTATTTCTATTAAATCACCTTGACCCTTTTGCCACGACCTCAATTGACATGCATGTATGAGTCTATTTTGTACTCCATTCTGTTCCATTGATCTATATATTCTTTGTTTGCCTGTTTGTTTTACTAATATAGCATTGTCTTGATAATTGTAGCTTTAGAGTAATTTTGAAATTGTGTATTGTAAGCTCACCAACTTTATATTTTTCAAAATTGTTTTGAAATCAAAGCACTTTAAATTTATTTAGGAACCCCAAAATTGGTGCAGCTCTAAATTAAAGTAATAAACTTATTCTCCTCTTTGATTATAATTTCATTGATTATCTTAACATTATCATAATAACTATAGTTAAGTAGATAAAGATCCAGCTCATCCTCATTACATAAAAATCTCCATCTTTCATCTTCAGCCTAATTCCAACTCTAATATTTATGCACTCAAGTCATGAAATAATTATTTTCAACTGACACTGAATAGTTATTCAATCTTTTGATAAGAGTTTTACTTTTTAAAAAAGTAAAAGAGCATAATTTATGAGTTAAGAAGCACTTTTTTTCCAGGGTGACTTTAGACAGTTGTGTTAGTCAGCTTTTCATTGCTGTGACAAAACACCTGAGAAAAACAACTTAAAGGAGGAAATGTTTTTTGACTTATGGTTGCAGAGGTTTTAGTTCATAATCAGCTTGCTTAATTGCTTTGTGCCTGAGGCCAGGCAGAACATCATGGCAGAGGACTATGGGGGAGGAAGGTTGCTCATTTCATTGTAGTCAAGTCAAAGGGAGAGAGGAGGCTCAGGATAAGATATACCCTTACAGATCATGCCCCAAGTGACCTACTTCCTCCAACTAGGTTCCGCCTCTTAAAGTTTCCACCACCTCCCAATAATGCCAACAAATCATAAGCCTATCAATGGATTAATCCACTGTTGAGGACAGAGCCCTCATGATCCAATCAGTTCCCAAGAGCCCCAACTCTGAACACTGCTACATTAGGGACCAAGCCTTCATCACATGAGTCTTTGGAGAACATTCCAGATCCAAACTATAACAACCATGTAGGCTTCCTCTTCAGTTCAAAGAAAGGTTGTCTCTGAGAAGAGAGAAGGCCATGGACTCATTTGCTTAAGGATAAGAGATGCCATCTATTGAAGTCCTGAGTTCTCTCGTGAAGGAAGAATTTTTATAGGTGGTTTCAGGGGTGATGAGATCTCAGTAGGGCTTGAGTTGGTTTCTCCCAAAAATCGTCAACAGCCGTTCTGTTTACCATTCACTGAATGTAACCGACTTTCTTATCTTCAGTACTTTTGCGTGGACTTTCTACTTAGAATGTCTTTCTGCCCTATCCTGCTTTTAAACTCTTACAGATCCTTTATGAATAAGTTCAAGCATCATATTATATTTAATCTTCTCTGATTATTCCCAGTGGAAGCCATCTCACCTCCTCCCTGAGTCCTCACCATTCCCCATGAGACCCTTCCTTGAAGCAGCACCGCTATGGAATTATAATTAGATGTATGTCCCACTCTTTCACTGACCCACTCAATGTGACACATCTGCTGTGCACTAGTCAAGTCCTGAGTGGGTGCTGGAGACATGAAAATGAATAGATCACAGTCTTTACTCCCAATGCTGTGTGTCTACTGGGAAAGGTCTGTCGTGTATGCAAAATGTGTATGTAAGAAGGCTTTAAAGATCAAAGGCTAGAGGGGGCAGTTGTGATTAAAAGAGGTGGGGATTATGAGGAGGTGAGTCAAAAAAATCATCAGGTAGACAGCTCCTTATACTTACTTAGTTTAGATGACCATATACAATTTTCATTTATTTAAAATATTTTATAATTTAGATGTTTCTGCAGTTAGATGAATCACCTCTTCTCCATTTTCTGAATTGCTTATGTATTTATGATACTTGTATAGTAGTGGGGGTATGCAGTTAGGACTTTTGAAACTGTCCATTTTAATTATGACCATAGAGAAAAATTTAAGATAATATGAAAAAAATCAGTTAAGCATCTAATCTTGTGAGGCATTCACCAAGGTACTATATAAAAAAAAACAAGAATAGTATGAGAAAGAAGACTTGCTGTATATTTGCTGTCAAAAGTCACAAATACAGACACATATAAAATTTCATAATACCTTTCAGTGACCAAGGGATCTCATAAAGTAATATATTATCATTCATCAATTAAATTGCCCATACATAATTGATCTAGTAGTTTAAAGAATAGCAGTGGTTGGCAAGCTTTCATGAAGGAAGCAGAATCTGAATTTGGTGTTGAAGGACAGGTAACAGTGGGGTAGACACAGAAGAGGAGGAAACCATGGAAGGGACACTCTGGACTCTGCTACTGTCAGGTCTTCTGTGAAGTCTACCAGCACCTCCCTCCCCTCCTCCCACCTGGTGGTATGAACCGCACCTTTGCATGGTGACCATATGCTACATAGACAATAACTAAAGTGCTAGATTACATCAAAAATTTGCCATTGTGCCACTTATGTTTGCTCTAGACCTCAGTTACTTTATTTGTAAAATACGGAAGTCAAACATAGTGATGTGCATTAAGCAATTTGTATGGCTATGGTATACGTGGTCCTTGACAGGACCAAAAGCTTAGAGTGGGGTAGGCGGAAGGTGGATTAGGGAACAGGGATGATGGACTTCCCAGGGGCTTTATGGAGGAGAGTGAGGTGCTCAGGACGGAAGAACTGGGGGACCTTCATCCTGTGGGCACTGGGAAGTTGTAGCATATTGCTAGTTCCTAAAGTCAGTCTCTTTCCTTTTCCTCTTCAGTTTAATCAACATCAACACAAACTTGAAAGTTACACCAACTCTCTGAAGCTGAATCAGACTTAACAAAATTCCTATTTAGCCACTTAAGGGATTAAATCATACAAGTAAAAAGAAAAGGAAAATGCAGATTTTATTTTTTATGTTAATATTTTCTATTGAAAAATTTACAATTGACTTTTTTTTTTAAGTTTAGAAGAAACAGAGGCTCATTTTTTCTTTTCTTTTTTTGACTTGTTTTCTTTCTTTCTTTCATTCTTTTTTTTTTTTTTTTCTTTGATACTGTACTTGAACCCAGGGATGGTTTACCACTGCAGAGGTTCATTTTCTGACGATAAGTTTTACAAATTTGTAAATGTAGTTGGAAAAAGAAAATAAAATGCAGTACTTTAAGAATCTGAAAACATTGAAGAACAAAATTACTATGTATAGAAGAGGGTCTAGGAATGTAACAATTTAAAATTACTTCATTACTGATTTTGGTCATCTAATTTTAAATCATTTAAATTTAATGTTCAACTTCTTCAAACTCAATATAAAAATGCTGTTTCTAGCTGGAGATGCTCACAAATGCAAATAAGCTAGCAGATACACTTGTAGGTATGAAAACTGTGTACTACATAAGGAATTCTCTGTCCAGTCTGGTAAATGTAGACTCTGTAATGCAGGGAGCAAGCGAAATGTAAATTGCCTGGAATCCACAGACTCCTGTATTCGGAAAGAAGTCAGTTGATATCTGTTCAACAACCACTATATGCTTGTAACCTCACTCATTATTTAAACTCATATATATGTATATAAAAGGGTGGTTTGTTTTCTTTATATATATATATATAATATGTGTGTGTGTGTGTGTGTGTGTGTGAGAAGAAAACAAACTACCCCTTTTTTCTGCTAAAAGCTGAGAGAACAGATCATGCCTAGATCTGCAAAGTCAGGGTGTGCAGACCCATGAGTTGATTAAAAAACTTAAAACTGAGTGGGACAATGCCTTCAGATCACCTCTCTCAAAGACTCTTAACCATCCTCTTTAGCTGAATTCCAGCTCGTTCCTCAAAGACCCAGCTTTTGTGATGTATTGTGACCCCCAGTCTTTAAATACTTATACACAGACAAAACAAGGAATCTTTATCTTTCATGAAATCTTCCTGCATTGAAGTCATCATTCAAAAAGGAAAAAAACAAAACAACAAAACACAAAAAAGTCAAACAAAACAAAACAAAACACAAAAACTTCATTAAGACCTATTGTTCTAACTGTGACAGGCTAATCCCAAAGACCACTACCTTTTTTATTTCCCTAAAGAGGATCACAGTAAGGATCCTAACTCTGCAACTGAATTAATCTGTAAACCCCACAGGATTCCTGGAGAAAGACAGGAAAGGAACATGATTTGAACGTTAATTATGGTAGCATATTCCCAAGTGGTACAGGTCAGTCTATATTTTCATTTGGTTTAACATACAGGTGAGAATTCATTCCAGAGAACCACAAACCCAACCCTTGCCTTAAAGTAGGTAGCAAAGAAGCATTTACTAAATAGATAGATAGATAGATAGATAGATAGATAGATAGATAGATAGATAGATAGATAGATAGATAAATTTTTTTTTTTTTTTTTTCCAGGAACCAACATGCCTGGAAGCAACTAGTCTGGGATTACCCCACTGATTAATGATAGTGATTTATCTTAGAGAGAAAGAGAAAGT
Source organism: Sciurus vulgaris (assembly GCF_902686455.1). Lineage (NCBI taxonomy): Eukaryota > Metazoa > Chordata > Mammalia > Rodentia > Sciuridae > Sciurus > Sciurus vulgaris. The sequence goes on along the minus strand of NC_136461.1, from coordinate 146,521,409 downwards.
GGGGATTTGCTCTTGCTCTCTGACTTTATTACCTCTGGTTCAGGGCAGGAGGAGGAAGTTCTGGTGGAAAGGCATTTGAACCTCTAGAGACTTTGCTTGAGAGTCGAAACCAGAGAATCTGAAAATTGCCATAATATGGTTCATTAAACAAACAAACAAACAAAAACAAAAACAAAAACAAAACCCAGGAAGCTGGATAGGGGCTGTAGCTTGGAGGCAGAGCACTTGCCTGGCTGCTTAAGACCCTGAGTTCCATTCCCTGCACCACAAACCAACGAAAAACCAGGAAAACACAGTAGGCTCTTGTGATGTCTTTTCAACTATGTCACCAATCTTTTCATCTGGAAAAGACAAAATGTGAGGCATTCACATTTTCCTCTTGTAACAGAGTGTTGTACTTCACAGTTCTCTTTGTTTGGAAACCCCATAAGGGGGCGGCGTCTGAAAGGAACTGGCAGGTAGAGGAGGTCTGTCTGCTCTTTGAAACCTGCTGCGGTCACTTAACCAACAGTGGTGCATTGTGAGATGCACACTTCCTGAGTGCCACACACCTTCTGACATGACTGAGAAGTTAGCCGGGAAACAAACAGAATGTTGTCAATTCTGGAGTAATAAACTAGATTCAGGAAAGCTATTGACATCAGATAGTGAATCTCTTTCTCAAAGCACGGATAACAAGCTAATGAGAAATGATCGAGTTTTATTATTATTTTTAACATAAATGTATGTGGATCACAGTTTATAGGAGGGTTAAAAAACCCAACTGGATTCTGAAAAATGCATTCCCTTATCTCAATGCAGTTTTAATAAGCCACTAAATGTTAATAAAACAAGGTTATCACAAAATAGACTTCTCCAAAAATATGTTTTATCAGTTAAAGAGTTTAGCCTAGGAGCATTTGAAAGAAATTTCCCCAATCTTAAAAAGGTCATTCTTATCAGTCCTGCACCTGTAATGAGTAAGTCCTTTGTTCTCCAGGGAGGTCCAGTCTCAGGCTAAGGGCTACCTTGCTTCCGGCCACCTCTGCTTACCAGAAGGTTCCTGAAAGCTCCATCTAGCAATGGAGCTAACTCTTCTCCTATGTGGGAATTCCAGATGTGAAACCAACCTGAAGGTTAATACTGAGCTCTTCTGTTACAAACCATGACTAGATGAATACAGAAAACACCAACAAGAAAAAAACACAGGGTCTAGCTCATTCCCTTGAGGTAGTGGAGAGGAAGTTTCTAGGGAGGTTGGATTTCGTTTTTGTGTAATTACACACTCCATTGAATTTAATTATCTCGTAGTTAAATTCCTAGAAGACAATGTCTCCTCATTATATACCTTCATTTTCTTTGCAGTGTAATCACATTTTTCCAGACTTTTTTTTTTCCATGAGAAATTGTGTTTTAGGTAATGTTGAAAGTGCTGTATGAAATGAAGTGGTTTTGGTTGTCTATTATTTTGCTGAGCCTATGTTATATGAAAAATTCAGCATTGGTTAAGACTCTTTATTTTCATGTCACAGATCCCTATTCTCCTCTCATATAGCTTCCCGAGGATACTGTTGGGCTTTTCTAGGTCTAACTATTAGGTCACTTACAGGGTCAGCTCCTGCCTGAGCCACCCCACTGGGCTGACAGTGTACCTGAAAGGAGATGAGGTTTGGAAAGATTGAACTCAGAGGCCAGAGATTTCAATGTCATGCCAGACATTCTGTAACTTTTCTCAGGGTGAGTTTGACAACTTCGTCTGTCTAAATTAGGTCCAAAGTAGATTGTTGCCAAGTGTGGTCATGGGAAGAATGCTGGTGGGAGACCTGGTTTCTTTCTAGGTGCAGTTCCGCCACTAATTTGCTACGTGACTCCAACATTTATTCAGTACTTAGCCAACATTTGTGAATGCCTCTCATGTGACACATGGATGGTGTGTTCTTGTTTTTTTTCCTTAAATGTGGGGGAAGAACTTTAGCCCAGTAGCTAGAAGCAGGTCTCTAGGATCATATAGAGCTGGCATTGTGTCCTGGCTTTGTGGCTAATTAATATATATTTCTGCATATTTGCATACCTTCCTCAAGCCTCAGTTGCCTAAAATGAGGATAATAGCTTTCATTTCATAGATTTACATGAGATCTTAAGAAGATAAAAAAGGCAATGTACCTAGTATGGTGACTGGCCAACTCTAAATGTCCTTTTAGTAACAGCTGCTGCTATCTCATTGAACAGAAGAGCCCAGGGCACAATGAATTCTAACTGGAGTGAGCATCAGAGGATCTGATTTGAGTCCAGAATCTACCATGTGGCCTTGGACAAGTAATTTAACTTTTCCATATCTGTACCCAGAAGACAAGCCTGGCCTTCCTCAGAATTTTGAGTAGATTAACATAGATGTATGTGAAAGCAATGTCTTTAGTCTGTCTCCTCCCATTCTCCTCCCCCTCTCTCCCCCTAGTTCTAGAGAGAATGCTGTGGAATGATGTGGAACCCGATTTGGGTCTTGCTTCACATTTGTCAAACACTCCCTGTTTTTTCTTTTTCTTTTTTTTTTTTCAGAAACAAGTTCAGATTTATTAGTATAACATACTAAACTGTGAACTCCAGTCCCTCTTGAGCTAAGGTTGCTATTACAATTAACCTTTCCCTCATCTCCATCTGATTTACAGGCACATGGAACCAATACACATTTCCTTGATCACACTTCTTTGCCTTTGCAAAGCCTGTTCCTACTGCCTAAGTGCCCTTTCCTCCTCCTGGCTCCTCTCTGCTCCCCCTCCCTTCTCCTCCCCTCCTTCTCCTTCTCCTCCTTTTTCTTGATGCTGAGAATTGAATTTAAGGTAAATGCTGTACCACTGAGCTACACCCTCAGTCCCTTTCCTTACTCTTTTATTTTATTTTATTATTATTATTATTATTTTTTAACTCTAACACTGTCAAGGCTCTCTCTATTCTCAGCTTTTTCTGACTATTTAATAGAGAGTGAGCTCATTGCTCTCTCCTCTGCTCTGATGGAACAATTCGATGATGCCTTCTTTCTGGAATTAACAAGAGACTTTTATCGGTATGTATATTTATTTAAGAATAAGAATAGAACCCCAGCACTGTAAATAATAACAGTAATTAATAATAAAAATGAAATATTTGAAAAGAACAAGAATAGAGTTTTATTCACCTTTGAATCCTAAGAGACTAGAACAATGCCTGGTATGTCATAAATTATTTTTAAAAAGAAAAGAAAGCATTAAAGTGATCAGTATTGTTGGATTCACTTTTACTATTACAGACAAAACTGTACTTGTTTAATTTAAAGGAAAAAAGGACACAGGCACTTGGAACACACTACTCCAATGATTTTGTCTGGAATGAGCCAACAGGCCAGGTCAGAAAAATTCTCTGAAGTCAGCTACTATCAACAACTGCAATTTCAAAATGTATTGGTATTAAAACAACAAAGTAGTGAACCCTTTCTTTCTTTTAGTACCTATCAATATCAAAAAGAAGTTCCTGAGGAAAAATCATTAACTAATTAAAAATGAATTAAATGTGTTTGGGTAATCAATTTAAGGATTTTTCTTGGCTTGGGTTTAATGGAAAAACCATAACTGATCTTTGTAATGACTTGAAATCAAACCCTGGTGGGTTGTCATAAAATTGCAATATAAGGGATCAAAAAATAATTACTAACTGAAAATGAAAAGGAAAAAAAAAAAAAAAAAAAAACTGGTGGGAAGTGACAAAAATGATAGAGATCAAAATTTTAGGACTTTGAAACTTCCCCAATATGGTGGGCAATCATGTCCAGGCCTTTCTGACTCCTCCACAGCACATCCTTAAGCAAAAATTTGGAGTAAGATCAGTTTGCTTTGGATCTATTTCTAGTTCCCTTTCTTATCTTGTCTTGCACTATCAACAGTTCAAAATATTTTTGCTCTGTTTGGTTCCCCTATTCTTTCCAAGTCTGTACTGGTCTGTGACCCTCCAAAATGACCTGGTCTCCTATGATCCTTTTCCTCTGCATTTTCTTCTGAAAAACCAGAGGACTTTTCAGAAACTCTCCTTGAAAGTAAACTGTTAAACAAATCCACTCTAGGGTGCTGCCCTCCCAGGGGGCTTCACATTTGAAAAGAGATCAGTAAATTAACCAAAATGCATTTCCAAAGGATAGAATTTCAAGGGATATGAGAAAGTGAAGTGTAAAATTTCATGCCTCTGAAGGATAATATTAGCCTTGGAAGCCTATTCCGTACCTTGTTACCCAGGCACTTCTCAGACATGGATTGTTGCCTCTGGGTTTCCTGTCACTCATGGAAATAGAAAGGATGGGAGGAAATGCTGCTGGAGCCTGTGGAGCAAGAGTTGGCAGCAAATGGTCAGATGCAAGTGAGGGTTTCAGTGGCCTCTTAACCTGTTTGTTGTATGCATCTAAGCATTTCACTTAGGATTGTGAATAATATTCCCTAAAGCCCAATATTAAGGTTGCTAATATGTACTTTAAAATTGCACTGGTTTTCAAAGACAGGTGTAATAAAAATATATGCACACAGATCAGTTGGCTTCTGTTCATTGCTCTGAAATACAGGACCTATGCTTTCATTTAAGCCAGTCCCTTTCACTTTAACCAGAGAGTAAACTGTGCCATTTTAAATGCCAAGTGAGTCTTGTAAAAGAGGGATGCAAAATCACTGTAAAAAAGAACCCTAGATGTTGACTAGTATAAGATTGTAGATCCAGTGTTGGGAGGAAATTTAAAGATCACATGCCCTCTACAAGTTCCTCTTGTTTGAAGAAACAGGAGTACAAGGTAGAGAAAATAATTTTGTCTTGGGATTCAAACCATCTCCATTATTTTTCTCATTTGGTCACATGCTGCGTGCCTGATCGTAGGTAAGTCATTTATTTAGGGGGCAGAAAGCTGGTGGCCATTGGCCAAGTTTCACTCCAATTATGTTTCATTTTTCCTATAGGATTTAGAAAATTTTACCTAAAAATCTTGACTTCTAATTTCTCTTGGGGGAAAAAAAAAAGATGAGAGGTGAACATTGATTGATATTGGACTTGGACTCTTCACAAGAGTTGACCAGAGTTGGGTAATACCGTCCCCTTGAGCTGAGGATGTCCTGTCCTAGTGGCTACTGTCCTCTCTGCACTCTAGAGTATAATCTGGTCCAGCCCTCTCCTTTATCATCCGACCCTGGAGGTATGAGATCTGTGATCTCTAAAGGAGACAACCACACATCAACTTTATTATTTGTAAAAAAAGAAGAGACAGTGGGGATGGTGACAGACAATATTGGAAAAGTAGTTTCCAAGTTTAATTAATTATAAAAATAATTTAGCATATCAAAAATAAAAATTCTTGAACTTCATTCATGAGGATGCTGATTCATTAATGTCGGACAGGAAGCTATATATTTAAGTTCCTCAGTTTATTCTAACAAAAAGCTAGGGTTAGAATAACAATTTACACAATCTCTAAAATTATGGTTCCAAAGTTTTATCATTTTAACTAACCCTAGATTTCTAGTTTGATACTTCTTTTTCAGTTCCAAGAACCTTAATGCATTTAAGCCTGTGGCATAATTATTAAATCCAATTAGCCACTGAGTTAAATTATTTTTTTTAAATCAGACTTAGGCTATTAACTGTAATATTCCCTGACCTGTGATCTGAATAGGAAAAAAGGTACATAGGAAGTGAATAATAGGCATCTATCACATCCATACTTATTCACACAGCAGATAAATATTTCCACAGCCTGGACCCCCACATCTGAGAACACACATATTAAAAAAAAAAAAAAAAAAAAAAAAAAAAAAAAAAAAAAAAAAAAAAAGGAAGAGAGGAAATTCTTACCAGTGCCCCAATTGAGTGTAAATAACAGAAGGGGATATTTAGGATATTCAGGATTAAGAGCCCCCTGATAACAGGCACATTTCACATGGCCTTTTTAATTCATGTTAAGCACGGTTTCTTAGAAACATGAAAAAAAATAAAACAGGAAGGATTTAAATTTGATGCAGTAGGGTCTTTAAAACTTTGGCACAGGTCTTTGTTCTTTCAACTCACCCTTCAAGGTATCACAATGTGAGGGAAGGCAGCCTTCTGGCTTAGACTGCCTAATATCAGAAAACTCTGTTGACGGATGCATGTGGACAAGAGGCTTGGGGAGTTGAGCGGTTTCTATGGAGATGGGAATTAGTGAGGAAGTGCTTTCCTTTTGATTATTCTCCATCCTAATAGGGACAATTGCAACCATTTATCTTTTTCTGAAAGAATAAGGACATCTTTGGGAACAATAGCAAGAACTTGAGTGAAACTGTTCCATGTTAAATATCCTCAAACACCAACCTTATTTTTTTTGCAGTGTAAAATCATAAGTTCCCTGAAGGTGGCCTTTGCTTAAAAGGGGTATGATTTTGATTTTGTCAAGAGAACAAAATCAGGAAACCCATATTAGTTTTAGTTGTGTTTCAGAAGATTCTAGAGTTCAGATATGCACTAAATATATGTGATGGTGCTAGCCTGAATTCACATTAAATCTCTGGACAATACATAATACTTACACACACGGTCTGAGAAAAATAAAAAGATATACCCATAATTCCTATTTTTACAGTAGAGAAACTCAAGTATGTTTTTCATCATTGTGGAAAATGCATGTGTGAATACAAATAATGGTTTTGGAATCCCATTTTAGTGACTTTTCCTGCATATGTAGTTCCATCCATATTTTTTCTTTGCTAATATATAACTGTAACACATTTGAATTAAACTAGGAATTTATAGAGCAAAAAGTGAAAGTTATACAAATTTCACTTCCCTGGAACTAATAGCTATTTTGTTAGTTGATTTTCTTTCAGGTTTTTTTCTTAGCCTGTATATATACACACAGAAACGGATAACTTATTTATTTATATTTCAAAATAATAAAATAAGTCATATAATCCTGAAAATTACTTTTTTTCTTGACTATATTGTGTAGATCCTCCCCTACTCCCACCCCCAGGGTAGCTCATCTAGGTCTACTTTTTTTTTAAACAGCTGCATTCATTATATTGATGTACAATAATTTATTTAATTTTCTTATTTTAATCGTCTTGTCTTCTCTTCTTCCTCTTTTTTCTGTTCTCTTTCTCTTCATTTTCCTTCTCAAGCTACACTGCTGCTATAATTAACTATAATTAGAAGTTTGGCAATAATAGCGATATGTCCTCTTACCAGGAGGTAAGAGGTTTCCTTGCATCAAAACTTGTGAAATGGCTCATTCTTAAAAAAAAAAAAAAAGAAAAAAAGAAAGAAAGAAAGAAGGGGGGAAAAGAAAAGAAAGAAGAGGAAAAAAGAAAAGAAAGACTCGTTCTTGACATGCTGATAACCACTGGGATGGTTTTAATGAAAAAAAAATTCTTCTAATGGTATAGTGAAAATTAATAACACATGGTCCCAGTATACACCCCTTTCATTATTACTGAGTTCATTGATTTACATTGAAAAATAATGCCAGAATCTTCTAACCCCAGTGGTTCCTAACCTTGCTTGCATTTGGGATCTTTTGATGATTTATATAATTTCTGATGTTCTGGCCAACACTACAGTTGTATCAACACCTCTGAAGGTGATTCTCAAGCAACCATACTTTTTAAAACTCTTTGTGAGTCCAGTATGCATGTTTGGCTTCATGAACTGATGCTAAAAAGGAACCGATGCTGAGTTTAAGGTCACTGTCTTGAAATTAATGTGGATTTTATCTTTGAAACTGTGGCTTTTTAAAAAAGAGTGATATTGATGGAAAAACTGAGCAGAAATGTGTGCAATCTGTCTGTCCACTGTTCCTTGCTGTACCATTTCCATCTAGCCTTCATGATGCTCCAGGCACTGAGTTCTAGTGGACTCGCAACACCTGGGAGTTCAGCCAGACTCAAATTGAGTTCAAGCCAGGTGTGTTAGATCTATGCCTAAGTGGGTGAGGGGAGGAAGACAGCCCAGAGAGGTTGCTCTGTCCTTTCAAATCAGAACTTGCTTCAAAAAAGGCAATCACGTGTTAAGAACTACAAATGACCGAAGAGCCCTATGAAATCCTTTCTTACTTACGTTACTTCCCTACATTAACTGTGTCATTTATGCACTTTCCCTTACATAGAAGTAAAGGGACATATAGGGCAATCCATAGTCCCTTATGCCCTTTACCCTTCCTTAATTACCCATATACTGAAGATGGAGAGTGTGAATAGAATGTGTGTGAATTGAAATGTGAAACAAAAACATTTAGTGTTATGCAGTATTTCCACTGGTCTGCTAAGTACAAAATACATATTCATTCACAAGCTATGAAATGCAAATTGGATAATTCTGGTGACTCTGCACATGAGTTAAAAGCTCTTCTATTTGCATTTAAAGCTGGCATTGTGCAACATAAAGCAAATGATATAATTCATGGTAATCATTTGAGATTTTGATTTTTCTTTATTTAGAACATTATTAAGTAGCAAATAAAAACACTATTACTAGCCAAGAGAAAATTTCAAAGAAAGGAAAGTAATTTCATGCTTTAGTAGCATTCCCCATATTTTATTGTGGATTAGCCCTGCAAATTAGGTAGCTATCTCTGCCAATTCAATCAAGCTTCAGTATAACTGGTTCAGTCCTTACCTTACATAACATGCTGATCTTTCCTCTTTTTAGTTGGTTTCCAAAGTCTCTGTGCTTCATTGTATTTCATTTGCTTATGGTTTATTTTAAAAGTAATTTAACTCTTTATTTCTCCTGGAAGAAGACTAGAAATCTAGAGGCTGTGAAAAATGTAGAAAATGTGCATAATTTTCTTCTGATACAAGAATGGGTGATAGAATTTTAAATAATTCAGTTTATATTTTAAAATATGATTATAGAATATATAGTACCATTCTCAATGGATTATAAAACCCACAGAGATGTGAATTTTGTTTTTTCCAGGAACTGGTAGGATGAAAAGTGTACAGTAGATGCTCTATACATATTGCTGAATATGTATTAATTACAAAGTTAATATTAATTACAAAGTTTGCAAAGATGTAGTATTTTAATATCTAAGGTTATTCTCTTTCATTTATATGCACTCACATGAAAAATTAGCCACTGATTGATTAACAGTTCATTTTTGAGTAGTGTTTTCTCTGTGGGTTGTTGGCTATCAGTGTGCTTCTTGGATAGCTCTATTGTCTCTTGGTGGACATTCCATGGCTTACATGATTGACTTTTGTGGCTATGATAAGACAGTCTTTGGGGACTATTATTAAAGAAAAAAGTTTGTTGATAAGGTGGGGTTATTTGGAGATTTGTGATGAGGCTGGAAATCTCTAGAACATGTAAATAGTGAGCAGTATTCACTGAGCCCCAGGAAGGTGGTCCCAGTGTAGACATGGTTGCCCCCCATGGTCTCCTCCTGGACCTGGAGATGAGGTGGGAACTACTCCCTACTGGCAGACCTGGACCTGGGTCTTGGATCAATAGATTGTAACCAGTGAAAATGAGGGTACTGGATATATTTCCTTGGGAAAAAGATAAGGATCTTAAGTGAAGGATCATGGAGTCCAATTGAACAAGAATGCTAGAAATTTTTGTAAGAAAATACATCTGGGTGAGTTCCAAAATTCAGAGACAACAAAATTAAAATGATTCTACTTTGATTCCTTGGATAGTTTGACTTGAGTGCATTTTCAAAAACTCCTTAAAGAGATAGAGATCTTATTTATCTCCAAAGACTTCTGTTAGCACCAGTGCTGTGCACTTAGCCCATAGAACTCAAATTTTTGGACATTACATAATCAGATCAAGTGCTGCTGGCCTTGTGGAAATTAAAGAGAAGAGGATTATATTTAGCTTATTTTCAAACTAGTGTTAGCATCACAGACACAGATATTAATTTTTTAAATGAAAAGTACACTGTTTACCATGCACAAAGGATCATTTGTGCTACCCAAATCTATGCTAATCTCCGTTCCAAATCCCTTAGCAACTGTTACTTAGTTAGGAAGGTTCCGTTTTCATGAAATAAAGAAAACTTTCTGAACATGTTGCAGCAAAATTTTGTTTTAGGATATTAAGTCATTAAAATATAAGATATTCTATGAGTAATGAAATGATGATTTAAAATGAGCTTGAATTCTTCTTCAAATGTAGTAAAACCTTCCTCAATCTGCTTCTCAAATTAGATGCTTTAATTCTTGCATTGTAATAAAAGGTAGTAAATAATAGAAGTTGAAAAGTGTACCAAAATGACTTATGAGTTGGAGTTTAAAAAAAAAAGCTCCACATAGGTTTTTTAAAGTGGATATACAGTTGTTCATTTGTTCATTTGCTCACTAAAAAAATTGTACAAGTTTCTGCCATTTACTTGATTCTAGGTACATACAGAAGATTAGATCTAGCGCCTGACCTAAGGAAGTTTATAATCTGGTGGAAATTTGGATTTGTAAGCTTCTAAGTGTAAGAAATATAATCATTGTTATGATGGAGTTTGAAGAATTTTATCCACACATTTGAAAGCGTAAGTCTTTCTATATTAAAACAGTAACAATTATATAATTGTTATATAACAAATTATATAACAATTTATATAACAAATTATATTTATATAACAAATTATATATTTGTTATAACAAATTATAACAATTATATAATTGTTATATAACAAATTATATAACAAAAATGTACACCTCTTTTATTTGTAAATTTAAAAAATAATGAAAATAAATACATGTAAAAAATTTAAAAAGTGAAATGAAAAATTTGTAGGGAAAAAACATAACCTACTAATATTGAATCAAGAAGAAAAAATCAGTGAAGATATTGTATCAGCAGTTAAAAATATTGACAGCAATAATAGTCAAAAGCAAATAAAGAAAAGACCCACAGAAGGTCCATTCAGTTCCTAGGCATATTCTCCTAAGCATTTAAAGAACAAATAATCCTGGTATTTTATGGTGTATTTTCTTTGGAGGGGTTACTGGGGCACTTAACCACTGAGCCGCATCCTCAGCCCTTTTTTAGTATTTTATTTAGAGACAGGATCTCACTGGGTTGCTTTAGGGCCTTGCTAAGTTGCCAAGGCTGGCTTTGAACTTGGGATCCTCCTGCCTCTATGTTTCCTGGACTGCTTTTATGGTGTATTCTAAATCAAAATTTGTTAAATAAACTAATTATCAAGACTAAGTGAGGAGGAAATGCTTCCTGCTTCCTTTATAAGGCTAATATTACCTTGATAACAAAATCAGACAACATCTCAAGAGAGGAAGATAATGAATTGAAAATATTTACGAAATAGATGCTCATATTGATTCATATATATGGGTGCATTTGTGTATGGGTGTATATGTGAGTATAGTGTATAATACACTACATCATAATCAAGTTGGGGATAGTTTGGAAGTGTGGAGAGTCTTTAAAGAATCTCTCAATGTAGTTCTGTATATAGAAAACATTGATTATCTCAATAGATGCAAAAAATCATCTAATAAAGCTCTGCATTCTCTTATTATAAAAACTCTCAGCAAAGTAGAAATACCAGTGAATTTCTTTTACTTGACAAAAGGAATTCATCAAAATTCTATAGCAAATAGCATACTTAATCATGAACAGAAAAATTCTCTTTGAAGTTAGGAACAAGAGCAGGGAGTTCACTCCTCATTGTACTGGAGGTACAGGCTAGTTGTAGTAAGACCAGGAAAGTCATAAAGATTGGGGGAAAAAAAAAGAAATTGTTCTCAATATTTATGTATAATATTTATAAATTTGTGATTAAATCCCAGAGGATCTCAGAGAATCCAAGAGGCTCTTTTTAGGACCAATTAGAGAATTCAGTAGATTCTGAGTAAAATATCATTATAAAAAATCTATTGTACTCACAAGCCACAACAAATAATTAGAAAGAATATAATTTGAAAGATTATATTTTACAAGAGCAATACAAACTCTAATGTGCCTAGCAATAAATCTAACAAAGGGACATGAAGTGGTTTCAGATGTTGGACAAAGAAAAACTGGACTTAAATCATAAGGACATTTACTATTTAAGAAAACGTCAGAAGGTAGTTTGTTCTGGCGGTTTTCAACAATGTCAGTGATGACTTCGAATTTGATTTTTTTACTCTGCCATCAACGCTGGCATCATGGACGTATAATCTGTAACTTCCCACAAGAGCCTGCACTCAGACTGTGCTCAGTTTAATGCTCTGCTGTTGCTGCTTTGAAAGTCCCGGTCACTATCTTTGAACTTGTGTTAGCAGATGAAGTCTGATAGGACAATGGAACATGCAGCAATGTGTGCAATATGGGTGTTTTTTGACCCTTTCCCATGTGATCTTTGTGATGCATCCTAAACATACAAGTCTGGTGGACCCAGTGTGCCTGGAGCTCAGGGAAGACTCAAAGTGAGCACAAGTTACATGGGTTACATCTCGGGAGAACTTTGAGCACAGAGAGAAAGCAGGGCCATTCTAAGAAACATGGGCAACCAAGGAGCCTTATGTCTTTTCTTTCTTACATCATTTCTGTTAGCTATCTTATGAACAATGATGGCATAGAGAAAAGGGCAAATCTAGAGCAATCTATTATACCTTTATTTTCAGTCTTTCCTTACCCATCAGTAAGTTGAAGGCAGACAGTGTTGGTAGGATGGGTATGAATCAAAACATGAAATTGTGTTAATCATAGCACTTTGTTTCCATTGTTCTGTTAAGAACGAGATCCGTATGCATGCATGTATGAGCTATGAAATGCAAATAGCATGATTTTGGGTGATTCTGCATATGAGTCAAATACTTTCATATTACATTTAAAAACTGGTATTGTGCAACATAAAGAAAAGGATAAAATTCATGCCAATAATTTGAGATTTTAGTTCTTTATTTTGTGAGAACAGTGATGTGTTTACTTTTTTCCTTTTTATTTGTTCTTTTAGAAATACATGAAGTAGAATGTCTTTTGACATATTATACATACATGGAGTATGATTTGTTCTAATTAGGATCCCTTTCTTGTGGTTGAACATGATGTGGAGTTACACTGGCAGATTTTAATTTTTCTTTATGGAGAACATTTAATGGCAAGTGAAATACTATGGCATATTGAGAAAAAGACATGGAAGAAAGGAAAAAGTTTTATATCTTAGTACCTTTCTGTTTATTTGTTTTTCTGGCACTGGGCACTGAGTTCTGGGTCTGCGTTTGCTAGAAAAGTGTTCCGCCACTGAGTTATATCCCCAGCTATTTTTAATTTTATTTTGAGACAATTGATAAGTTGATAAGGCTGGCCTGAATCTTGGCATCCTTCTGCCTCAGCCTCCCCAATAGCTGGGATTATAGTCATGAACTACCCTTGCCCAACTCTTAGTACCTTTAATGACACATTTTTCTTGCATTTTGGGAAAAGGGCCCTCCATTTCCATTTTTTCAATTGAACATTGCAAATTATTTAGCTGACTCTGCCACTTCAGATTTTACTTCCTTCCAGTCCTTCCTCCATAATTGCAAGAGAGCTTTCAAAGCTGTAGGCATCAAGTCTATACTTGAGTCAGGAAAAAGGTAGAAGAGGTGATGGCAACCTTTTTTTTTTGAATAGACATTGCCTTTATTGGGAATTCAAAAGTCTTTTCCATAAGTGGTCAGCCAACTTAGATCCATAACACTTGTAGTTCATGTAAGAATGGAACAGTGAGCATCTGGCAATGAGGAATAAAACCATCCTTGCCAATAACTGCAAGAATACTGTCTAAGCCAGGGGTGGCAAATGTTTTCTGTGAAGGGCCAGGTAGGCTTTGGAGGCTAGATAGAGTCAGTCTCTGCTGCAGCTATACAGTGTTGCTGCCATAGTGTAAAACAAGTACCAACAGTGGGCAAGCAATGGGCCTGGCTATAAATAGGAAGTGGATCATATCTGACCCATGGACTTTAATCTGCCAACTCCTGCATAGATCTTTAATTTGGCTGTGGTTACCATAGCTGTGGTAGACCATGGGGTCATGATAGTTGAGTAGCAACTACTTATTGGATACCTACTGTGTATTCTTCACCTGAAGCTGGGCACCTTGCCATTCCCCAAAATACTTGTGTTGTTTTCAAAGAAGAAAGTAAAGAAGCTTATTGGAATGGCAAGAAGCAGAATCTGCCCTGACACAAAGGCATAGATGGGAAATGTTCAAGACGCAACTTTTTTCCAAACTGATCCAAAACTTCCATGCATTTTAATAAGAATTCCTGTAGATTTTTTCATGGAACTTGAGCAGCTGACCTTAAAATTATATGTGTGTGTCGGGTGGGCGGGGGAGATAAAAAGATCAAGAACATCTCAGATAAATAATGAAAATACGAGGGAACTGGTCCCAACCGAATATTGATACTTGTTACAAAGCTAAACTAATTAAGTGAGGTTAGTTCTGGCCTAGAAGAATGAATCAATTTAACAGAAGAATGGAGGGACTTTAGATTATGTGGAGGGAAATGAGAGGGAGGAGGAGGTGGGGTATGAAAGATGGTGGAATGAGGCAGACATCATTACCCTATGTACATGGGTGACTACACGAATGGTATGAATCTACATCATGCACAACTAAAGAAATGAAAAGTTGTACCCCATGTGTGTACAATGGATCAAAAGGCAATATGTAAAAATAAAAGAAAAATTAACAGAAGAGTAGGTTCAAGGAAAAATCTGTGAGTAGGTGACAGGGGAGGTGTTAGAAATTGGGAGAGGCAGATGGTTCAATACATATTGCTGGGGAGAATGAGTTACTTCATTGGGGAAAAAAAATGATTCCTACCTCACCCCAATCACAAATCTAAGCTTCAGGTGCTTTAAAGACATACATGTAAAAATCATGTATACATGTAAAATGTTCAGATAAAACATTAATACTTTTGACAGAAATGTAAACTTGAAGTGGGAAAGAATTTGAAAAGTAAGACACAGAAAGAATTGGCCAAAAGAGAAATATTTTGGTGAATCTGTTTTCATTAAAATAAAAAAAACTTTCACAGAAAAAAAAGACCTCAGAATCAAAGTGAAAATACATTCCAGCGAGTGGTGGACATTAGTAAAGCATATAATGAAAAAACAGTTAGGCCTGGAATATATAAAAACAATTGGAGAAAGTGGGTGAATGATGTGAACCAGAAACTCACAGAAGAACACTGAGAGGCCCACAAACACATGAATTGATTCACAATCTCACTAGTACTGGAAGTGGAAATTCAACAACAATCAGATTTTATATCATACCCATTAGACAAGGGATAGTTTTTTTAAAAAGTAAAAATTCAGGACTTGGCATGCATGTGGAATAATCAAAATTCTACCTTTGCTGGTGGGATTTGCAATAGCAAATAATAGGGAAACAACTATTCATTAAAAGAGGGCTAAAGTTTCTGTCTATGTGTCTGTTCATCTTCTCTTTAGAAGAAGAAAGAAAGAAAAGAAGAAAGAAAGAAAGAAAGAAAGAAAGAAAGGAAGGAAGGAAGGAAGGAAGGAAGGAAGGAAGGAAGGAAGGAAGGAAGGAAGGAAGGAAGAAAAAGAAAGAAAAGTTTTTTTTTTTGTTGTTTTTGTTTTTTTGGACTGGGAATTGAGACAGGGTCTCTCTAAGTTGCTCAGGTTGGCTTTGAATTTGGCAGTCCTCCTGCCTCAGCCTCCAGAGCCGCTGGGATTACATGCATGCACCACAGCACCTGGCTTCTTTGTCTCTATCTTGATCACCTATTATCTTTGTGTATGTGTATGTATATATATATATATATAATAAAATTTCAGCTATTGAAATAATGAACTGCAGTTAAAAGTACCCAAAGGATATAACTAAAAATGTAATGTAAGAAAAACAAAGTTACAGAGTATTACAAGTATTATGATGTCATTTAAACACAGGTTTAAAATCTTCTGACATTAGTATATTTAAATGTATATGGCCATATTTAGTCAAAGCATAAAAAATGTGCATGGGAATGAAAAACAGCCAATTCATGGTAGTGGTTCCATCCAAGGTGGGAGGAAGAGAAAATGGGATGGGGTGGGAGAAGGATAGACAGTAGAATTTAACCATCTTCTGTAACGTTTTACTTCCAAAGAACAAAAGATTTGAAAGCAAATATTGTACAATATTAGGGTTTGGAAAAACTGGCAAATCATAGGTGGTTATTTTTTCTCTCCATATTTTTTGTGTGCTTGAAAATATTTTATAATATAAACTTTTTCCTCTGATGATAACCTCTAACATTTTATTACTTACTTCCTGGGCGCAGTGGCACACTCCTGTACTCCCAGCTCCTCTGGAGGCTGATGCAGAAGGATCACAAGTTCAAGACCAGCCTCAGCAACTTAAGGAGAACCTGTCTCAAATTAAAAGAATAAAAAAGGCCTGGGGATGTGGCTCAGTGGTTGAGCACTGCTGGGTTCAATCCTTAATTAAAAAAAAAAAAAAGATAAAATACTCATACCATGTCTTGTTATTTCTATCCAGGCATTATTTCTTGTTGAGGGTTTAGTCTTAAGGCTTCATTTAGACAAAGCCAATAAGGTCATCAGAATCCCACTTGCTCCCAAGAGCAAGGAAAGATTGGGACACCTCAGTTGTTCTAAGTTGTATAAGGGAATACTCATGGAACCGAGGGACAGAGGCTGGGGCTGGACTTTCTGATTCTCTGACTGTTGCTTGGAGGATAGCTTTGTCCCAGATCTTTGCTTTCCTGGCTTGGCCCTGATGTTGCCATTTCTTTTCTCAGTTCTGCACTTGATGCTGCACCAACCCAGTGGACTCCACTAGAACCAAACCATCTCAATGCTTCTGCCTAAAAACTACTGTTTCCATGTCCCACCATTAAATTAGAGCAACTTGTGCTGCAAAATCCTTGGATCAGACCTGCATTTGTTGTGTCCCGCCAGGTTTCCGCAGTAGATGATGACTTTGGAACTAAATTATTGTTAGGTTAGCTTCTGTGTCTGTTGCCAACATGCACCACAACTAGGGTGCTAGGGACAGCCCTGTGTATGCTCATTATTACACTGCATAATTATAACATCTCCTTTCCCAGTTAAAAATATCTTAGTGTGTATGGTGAATTTTATGCTCATCCTATTCATTATTCATATCTGATTAGACATCTTTACAAAAGAATGGTTATATTAAGTGTTCTCCAAAATAGTTTCCACTTAAAATCAGAGCCCAATGTAATCTTGCATTGGAGAACGCAGAAAGTTCTTGTTATGGTTTGGATCTGGAATGTGCCCTAAAGGTGATGCAGCGATGTTTAGAGGTGAAAAGATTGAATTATGAGGGTTTTGACTTCATTGTGCATTAATCCATTGATTGGATTAATAATTTGAATGGACTTATTGGGAAAGTGGTGAAATCAATAGGGTGATTGGGCATGGCTGGAGAAAGCAAGTCACTGGGGGTGTGGCCTTGGGGACTGTATCTTTTCCTTGTCCCATTCTCTCTCTCTCTCTCTCTCTCTCTCTCTCTCTCTCTCTGTCTCTCTCTCTATCTCTCTGTGTCTCTCTCTGCTTCCTGGCTGATGAAGTGAATAGCTTTCCTCTGCCATGCTCTTCCACCATGCTATTTCTGCCTTGGAGTTGGCCAGTCATGGATTGAATCCTCTGAAACCATGATTCCAAATAAATCTTTCATCCTCTAAGTTGTTCTTGTTAGGTATTTTGGTTAAAGTAATGAAAAACTGACTAGCATAGTTTATTTACTCTTGAGATCTCCACAGAAAGAATATGCAGAGAATCTACATGTGGTGTTATGTACAATAGAATCACAACTACTAATTGTGAGGTATGACACAATACCTCACAATATTTAATAGTCAAAGAAAGCAACATTTCAAAATTTGTTATTTTTATAAATGAGAATAAATTGCAAGTTGTCCTTTATCATTACATCAAATGCTTGCTTTCATTTCATAATGTATTGTCTACTATAATTTTTTTTTATTTTTTAAATATTTTTTAGTTGTCAATGGATATTAATTTATTTATCTATGTGCAGTAATAACAATTGAACCTAGTGCCTCATACATGCTAGGCAAGTACTCTATTACTGAGCTGCAATCCCATCACATGTACTTTCTTCTTTAAGTTTCTTTTTTCTTTCTTTTTTTTTTGGGGGGGGGTGCTGGAGATGACCCCAGGATCTTGGGCACAGGACGTTGTGCATGTTAGACAAGCACTCTACCACTGAACTACATTTCCAGTCCCTATAATGACTTTCTTGATAAGGAAGAAAAAGTGTAGAATTACTTGCCATCGACATTGACGTAAATGAAAAGAAATAACGAGACATGGGATAAGTCCTATAAAATAAAAAACTGTCAAAGGCTATCTATTATCAGAGGGCAGTCAAAGTTTATATTGTAAAATATTTTGAAACACACATACAAAAAAAGGGATAGAGAAAAACATAAACATCAACAAACTTGCTGGCAATTCTGTTCTTCCAGTTGCTTGAGCTAAATCCTTGGTGTCATCCTTGACAGCATTTTTCATCTTCAACCTAAATCTATTTCATTAACATTCTGTGGGATCACAGCCCATACCTGACTACACCTCCCTATCTCCCTCACTCCTGCCCTGTGCAAGCCACCACCATCTTTCCCCTGAGCTGTTGCCATAGACTCCTCCCCAGCAATTGCCCCACTCTCCTTGATCTTCTGGATCTCTTCACCATACAACAGTGGGAGTGAACAATCACCCCAGTTCTTGCTGCAAACGCACCAATAGGCCCTATCTTATAGTTTAAACAACTCTCAACATCACCTCCTCCTACTCTGCTCTGGAAAACTGGTTTCCTTGCTCTTCCTCAGACTCCTGAAGCTTCTGCTTTGGTCTTATTCCCTCTGGGTGCTTCCTCCCCATATCTGTATGGTTGATCCCTTACTTCCTTTAGGTGTATTCTTGTCACCCTATCAGCAGGCTTGTCCAAGGTGATCCCTACCTAAAATAGGACTCACTTCTTATGTCTCCGCCTACCAAATTCTTTCATTCCCAGTGGTGTATAATACATCAATCTCCTAAACAGGTTACATATTTATACATTTATTGTATGTCTTGTCACATAACAAAGCAGAGCCTAACTTACAATAGTAGAAGGACTCACAGGTGAATAGAGTATATTCTTGGTTGTATCATTGAGTCAGTGTCCCCCATACCCCATGAATAACATTGTGTATGTGTGTGTGTGTGTGTGTGTGTGTGTGTGTGTGCGCGTGCGCACGCGCGTGTCCCTGTGCATGCACAGGTGCACTCCAGTAGTCTGAATTGATATGTTTTGGGGGTCTTTGACCCCATAAAACCCATGGCTCTTTCTTTGTTGTTAAACCACAATATAGCAGGTGGATTTCTTGGCTCTTGAAGGCAGCTAACTGATTTGCCCCTTCCTGCCACTCCCATTGAAAACCCTTGGAAGCATGAAAATCGATGCAGAGTTCCAAGTCCACTGGGAAAATAGGAATATCAAATAATGGATTGGCAGACACTGGGAAGAGTCTCACTACCACAAGGCAGATGGGGGTGGACTGACAAACCATTAGTGGTTGACGCATACTTTGAAATTGCTGAAACAGAACAGCAGGACCAGACAGGGAAAGGTTAGGGGCATCCAGGTGTCCAGCTTGGAAGCTGACTGTCTATATGCTCTTTCTGCTAATGAAATAAAGATGAGATATAAAAATGAACATTTGAGAAAATTAAGATCATTTTATTATGTTACTATGTGACTTACATCCTGTGCCAGTGAACATATTGTTTTATTTTATCCAATATATATTTATATCTTATAGTATTTTATGTGGAAGCTCAAAGAGATGTGCTAGTACCACACATTGTAGATTGTGTAGTTTTGGTCTATACATTTTGCAGCTGTATTGTGGTCTACATGCTTTTATCAGGTGTGTCTGATATTTTTTTGCTGAAACCACATGGCAATCTTCAGAATATGAAGAGATTTCCAATCATGCCATGACTATGGGCCCACTCAGAGGGGAGGCTAAACAGAGAAGACTTCCTGCCCACTGTCCATGTGGTCAGTATTTTTGTGGGTGGCCACATCTGTCTTCAAGCATGAGCATGCAACCTGAGCAGTTACAAGGGGCCTCATGCAGAGAAGCACTTGGTTTCATGCTTTGCTGTTTGTTGCCCTCTTGAAATTCTTCATAATTTTACTTTTGAGCTATTTCGTAAATGAAATCTGGTAGGACAGTAGGGCATATATGTGAATAAGGGAGATACATGCAGCATGGATGTCTACTGCTCACTGACGCCTTTTTCTCATATAGCCTTTGTGATTCTGGTAAGTGAGTTCTATAACATGCTTACCTTGTATTTGGGGCCTTGCTCTAAGAAGGACTCTTATTTGTTTTAATGTTCTGCCATCACAATCTTGAAATCCTTAATTTTATATTTATAGTAGTGTTTGTTGTGTGAGGTCTGATGCACATGGAGCCTGTGTGTGAGGAGGGGAGATGTTTGCAATGTGTCTGCTGTCTGTCACCACACCATTCTCATACAGCCTTCTTCATGCTTCATGAGCACAGAACTCCAGCGGACCCACATTGTGTGTGACAGTGAGACTAAAAAAGGACCAAGTGCACGTCTTGCACTTATAGCTGACTGAGTAAGAAGATGATAGCTGCAAAAGACGATGCTTCCTGTTAGAACAAGAACTTGCTTTTAATGCAGAAAGAGAGCTGTGCCATTAAGAACCGTGAACAACCAGGAAACACTATTATATCCTTTGTTACTGCTATGGTTTAAATATTGTCCCTGCAAAACTTAAATGTTGAAGTGCTAACCCTCAATACTTCAGGTTATGGAGATAGTGTCTTTAGAAAGCTATTTAAGTTAAAAGATGTTACTAGGGTAGGTCCTAATCCAGTGGTTGCTATCTTTGTAAGAGAACATTTGGACACATACTCACATAGACAGTAGATCATTGAGGGGACGAGGAGAAGGCAGTCATCTAAAAGGCAAGAAGAGCAGCTTTGGAAGAAAATATCTCTGTTGATACTTTGGTTTTGGACTTGCAGCCTCTAAAATTGTGAGAATATAAATTTCTATCATTTAAGCCATCTGATCTTTAGTACTTTGTTATGGCAGCCATAGTAAACTGATACCTTAATGTGTTATTTCCCTGTATTAACCAGACACATGTAGTACAAATGATGTCAGAGTATGAACTAGTTTTTTTTTTTTTTTCTATTACTATAATAAAGTACTTGGGTCTGGTACTTTATAAAGAAAAGAGGTTTATTTAGCTCACGGTTCTGGATCCTCAGAGGCATGGTGCTGGCCTTAGCCTGGTATTGGTAAAGACATTATAGAGGATGGTATCACCATGGTGGGGGCGCACATGCATGAGGGACTTATCATATGGTAAGCGGGAGGCCAGAGAGAGAGTGAAGTCTCATGAGAACTGTGTTTAATCCCTTCTAAGGGCATGTCCAGAATGACCTAACAAATTCCTACCCAGCCCCACCTCTTAAAGGTTTGAAACCACCTCTCAACATCACCACACTGAGATCCAAGCTTCTATCACCTGAACCCTCGGTGGACAAATGCATCTCAACTATAGCACAGAGGGCAGGGAAAGATAGGGCAACCCAGGGTTTTCTGTTCCTCTCCGTCCTTTCTCACTCATCAGTAATGAAGGTTGAGAGGGATTTTCATGGTGTGTGTAAATTAAGCAAAATAGAAACTGCTGAATTCAATGTCAGTGTTTTTATTGTTCTGATAAAAACAATGCATGAACATTCATTGGTTTGTTGATTTTAAGCATTAATACTGCAATGAATGCCAAGTAATTCCTTCAATGTCTACTCAAAATTGCCAGAGGCTGAGAAATCTGGGGTTGACTTTGATCACAAAAATGAATCAGAAAAGAAAACAACTCTCTTAAGAGCCATATGTGTGTGTGTGTGTGTGTGTGTGTGTGTGTGTATGTATACAATACATATATTTATAAAATTTTAGGTGATGCAAAATTAGGTTAAAATTGTATATCATATTAATGAATATTGTGAAGTTAATAGAAAGGGTAGCTTTCTGTGTTGGGACTATCAAAGATACTTTTCAGACTTGGTTCTGATAAGAAGAGAATTGTACATTTTTTGCTCTGGGTCTATCCCTCGTTGCCTTTCCAAGTGCACCTTTTTTACCCCACTTTCTCTTAGATCATAAACAGTGCTCTCTGTACTGCATCATTTATTCCAGCATGTCATAGTGCCTTCGTGCTAAAGGACAAGCCACAGAAACAAACCAACAAAAGACCCAGCATCTTTGCCGTTCCCTGTGGATGGCTCTTCCAGCTCCACCAACCTTTAAAGTTTGAGGGAGCTCACCCTCCGTCCTGAATGCTCTTATCTTCCCTCCCTTTCCTTTCTTCTCCTATCTTTCTCTCCTTTTTCTCTCCTTTTCTGCTTTATTTCCCTAGATGATCTCAGAGTTAAATGCCCCCTAAAAGCCTGATGTTGCTCAAGCTCTTTCCATGCAGTTAGCACTTCTGGCCCTGGACGAAGGCCTGGTGTCCTGTGAAGATCGATGACCCCACTGGGACTGTCTTGGGGATATCAAGGGTAAGTGTTTAGTGCAGAATTGGTTTAGTGTCCTGCTCCCAGTCTTGCCTCCTCCTTGCCCAGTGGTCTTTGTAGTGACCATGGCACCACAGTGCTGCCCAGGTCACAAGCAAGGTTTCACCCTTCTGTCTTTCTCCTCGCATTTCCCATATCGAAAATCCTCTCTTCCTTTCCATTTTCACTGCCAACAGTTCATCAAAGCTACTCTCATCACCTGCCTGATAAACTGCTTGTCTCAAGTCTGGTCCTCCTTCCCCATGCTTGACCCTTCCCATTCTGTAGCAGCAAGGGATTTTTTTAAGCCTTGCCGTTGCTGGACAAGCACTCTACCACTGAGCTACATTATGGGCTCAACAAGGAAAATTTTTTAAAACATGAGAAGTTTTACTTAACAGTCTTTGGTAACTTCCTATAACACACTGAAAGAGCCAAACCACTTATCCTGGCGTATGAGTAGGGAGACATACATTCTAGTCCCCCAGGGTAATCCTGGTTTGTGCCTGTTGTCCCAGGGTAATTATCAGCAGCTCCCCATTTGGATCATGCTAAGTGAAATAAGCGAATCCCCCCCAAAAAAAACCAAAGGCCAAATGTTTTCCCTGATAAGTGGATGACGATATATAATGGGGGAGGGGGGATGGGGAGTGAGAGAAGAATGGGAGAACTTTAGATTATGTAGAAGGAAATGAGAGGGGGGATATGAAAAATGTGGAATGAGACATCATTACCCTATGTACATGTATGATTACACAAATGGTATGAATCTACGTGTTGCACAACCATAGAAACGAAATGATGTACCCCATTGTGCACAATGAATCAAAAAGCAGTCTGTAAAAAAAAAAAAAAAAAAAAGCATTCCTGTTTGGATGACAAATTACGTGGCCAACCTATTAATCTGGCTCCTGTCTTCTCCAGTCTCATTATACATCACTTTTAGCATTATCCTGTACCCTTTCTGATTTAATATATACTGAGACTTTTGTCTCCTTTTCCCTGGTATTTTTTAATTCTTTGGTTCCCAGTTCGAAAGGCACCTCTCCAAGAGGACTTCTTTGGGCAAGCATCACGACTGGGCTTGCCCTATTCACTCTCTGGCTCGTGGCTGTTCAGTTCCCATAACAGTGAGTGTAGTAAGCCTCTTGTTTACAGTCCCCCTTGTTTAGTATGTGTATATCCTTTCCTAGAAAGTAAGTTCCTTTTAGAAAGAATTTTGTTTTGTTCCCTCTTGTGCCTTCAACCTGGTATGGAATAAAAAATAGAGAAACATAGTTAATACATGGATTCTAAAACCAAACTGCTAGTAGTTAATGAAAAGTTAAAAAAAAAAAAAAAAAAAGGTAAGTGTGCATGCGAGTTCACTAGAGGAAAAATTCAAAAGTCAAGGGAAACATAGAGTGAACTCCAGGGAATAAAGGTTAAGGAAAAGTGAGAATAAAAAGAAAACAAAGCCAGCTGCAGTCGTGCACACCTGTAGTCCCAGTAGCTCAGGAGGCTGAGGCAGGAGGATCACAAGTTCAAAGCCAGCCTCAGCAAAAGTGAGGCACTAAGCAACTCATTGAGGCCCTGTCTCTAAATAAAACACAAAATTCGACTGGGGATGTGGCTCAGTGGTGGAGTGCTCCTGAGTTCAATTCCCAGTACCAGAAAAAGAAAAAAAGAAAAAAGAAAACACAAACATAAAAATCTGACATATTTGTAACAAAACACATTAATTATCACATTGACCAAAAATATATTAAACTACCTATAGTTTTTCTTTCTTCTCTTCCTTCTTCCTTCCTTCCTTCCTCCTCCCTCCCTCCCTCCCTCCCTCCCTCCTCCCTCCCTCCTCCTTTCTTTCTTTCTTCTTTTTTCTTTTCTTTCTTTCTTTCTTTCTTTATCTTCTTTGTTTCTTTCTTTCTTCTTTCTTTCTTTCTTCTTTTCTTTTTTCTTTTTTCTTTCTTCTTTCTTTTCTTTTTGGCAGTTATAGGGATTGAATCCAGGGACACTGCCACTGAGCTATATCCCCAGCGCTATTTATCTATTTATTTATTTATTTTTATTTTGGACAGGATCTTGCTAGTTGCCAGGTGGCCTCAACTTGTGATCCTCCTGTCTCAGTCTCCTGAATGGCTGGGATTACAGGATCTGGTTGTATTTTGATTATAAGAGATGTGTATAAAAACTAATGATATGTCTGATTATTTCCTTTTATTCAAATTATAAGGTTTCACTTAGAAGGTATTTTGAAATGGTCCCAAAGAAAACTTCCTCTTTGGGATTATACCCTCCAAATAAATATCATCACAGAAGTTCTTTATTTGCTATCAAGCTATATCTAAAGTATTATAAGCCACTAGGTTTTAAACATGTAAGTTATAGGAAGTTTAAATTCAGACTCAAAGATATCTTTAACATTCAAAGACTGATTTTATGTTTGTAATTTAAAGGTATAGTAGCTTATTGTGAATAGGCAGCCCATCCCTCTTCCTGAATAAGAGGTACCTCCACTTGACATCAAGCCTGTGGCTCAGGTGAAAATTTTGAGACAATGTTTTAGTTCATTTTCTATTGCTACAACAAATACGGGACACTGGGTATTTTAAAAAAAAAAGAGGTTTATTCAGCTCATAGGTTTTGGTGACTGAAAGTTTAAGGTCAAGTGGCCCTATGTGTTTGATCTTGTTGAGGACCTTCAGAAGACATCACAACGTGGTGGGAATGCATGTAAATATGACAATATGGGAAGACAAAAGCTAGAAGGATTCAGGGTGGGGTTTGCTCTTTTGATAACCACTTGTTCTTTCAGGAGCTAATCAAGGTGCTTAGATAACTATATTAATCCTTTCTGAGGGCAGTGCCCCATGACCTAGTCACCTTCTACTAGATTCCAGCTCTTCAAGATACCACCACCTTCGACATAACATACTGGGGACCTAGATTCCAGCACATGAACCTCTGGTGGATAGTCAGGACACATCTGAAGAACCACAGAAAAGGAGGCAGTGCTTCTTCTCATGCTCACAGGGACTGTTTCTACCAGTCTCTTACACTAATGGGTGGGCCCAGGTATCCTTCAGGGTTCAGCTGCTCCCTTACTCACTGCTTTCTAACCTAACAGGACCTGTGAGCCTTTGTTTCATTGCTTGAGTTATGGATTTTATTTTATTTTTCTACTACGAGATCTGTGGTTAGGAAATGGCGCCAATCTTGTTTTCTTCTCAGAAATGGAAAATCTTTGATCTCTGTAGGAACACCAGCAGAGGAAAAGAAGGTGTTTTTAGTTCCCATTGTGGAAAGAGTGGTAGGCAGAATAACACCCACGCCCTACCCCACCGACATGTCCATATCTTCATCCCAGAAGCTGTGGCTATGTAGGTTAGATGGCAAAGGGAATTTACTGTTCAATTGACCATAAAATAGGGAGATTATTCTGGATTACCTGGGTGAGCCCAGTGACTCTAAGAAGAGCCATTGAAAGTGGAAGAGGGAGAGGGAAGAGAGACAGGAAGAGGCAGAAGTGACTCAGAAGAACATGGGAATGATGGAGGTGGGAATAACTCAAGCTACTGTTTATTGCTGGCTTGAGATGGAGGGGGCCAAACCCAAACAATGGGGTGAGAGCTACAGGCTACA
Organism: Sciurus vulgaris; assembly: GCF_902686455.1. NCBI lineage: Eukaryota > Metazoa > Chordata > Mammalia > Rodentia > Sciuridae > Sciurus > Sciurus vulgaris. The sequence continues at coordinate 146,495,223 of NC_136461.1, read as the reverse complement.
AAAGGCAAGGAAATGGATTCTTCCCTGGAGGCTTCAGCAAGAAAAGAAAGGCAGCCCTGCCAACACCCCAAGTTCAGTCCAGTGAAAGATGTGTGTGACTTCTCCCCTTCAGAATGGTTAAATAATAATTTTTTATTGTTTCAAGCCACTAAGACTGTGGTAATCTGTGATCGCAGCAACAGGAAACTAGTACCACCTAGATGGGAGAAAGCTAATATTTACTGAGAAACATTCCCAGACTCGCTGTTCAACTTTTTACAATGTAAAACTACCATTTCATTTTCATGTGCATCCTGCAGACAGGTGATCATACAGAGAACATGATTTTGTGGAAGATCTTTCTCTTTCTTATTTCTCATATCCTGATAATCTGTATAAGGGGAAGTGTTAAATTGAGGTGGTTATCCAGAGGTTTTAATTTTCACCTGGAGTCTCTTGAAAATAGAGAGAAAATATCCTTCCTGGGGACTTGAATGGTCAAACATAAACAGTACTGACTTAATTCTTTTATTTTATTTTCTAATTAGATAGTGTCCCTGCAGGAGAGGAAAAAACAAGATTGAAGAGAACAGATGTTATGCAAATCACTTCCAGAGAACATAATATATGCATATAATTTTTAGGAGGCAGAGAGGAAACTGAAAGCCATCCCCACAGGACCACACCTGACTCATGGAGCAGCTGTAACTCTGTATTTGAAGAGCTCCACAGAAAAAGGTCAGATGGTCCCTCTTGGTAACCAAGGGGATGCTATCTTATGTTCCTTTCCTGTCCCAACGTGTATGAGTAACATATTTCAAATTGCTCCAAGGTGTCATTACTCACACCCTAGGGGGCTCTACCACAGAAAAGGTCATGCTTAATGAGAGCAGTGCAGGCATGCTAGAGTTCATGGTCCACTGGAAAAAAAGAGATAGAGTGACTTTATCATCAACGAACCCAATGTTGTGTTTATAATGGCACATTCCTCTTCTTTGAAAACTGCAAATTACCTGTGGAACTATCCACTCATGGTGGCAGGTCATTCTCTTCTGTTCCTGAAATATTTGGATCTACCTGTGGGCATTCTTCTCAAACTTTTATCAATGGCAACTTCTGCCCAGACTTACCCTTTCTCTTATACCATCCATGCCCTGGTAGAAAGCATGGAAGACCATCCAAGAAACAGCCCTTTCCAGGTTCCATCACTCCTGCTGGTGTCTCGGCACCTGTACTCCATTCTCATTAATTCCAAGCATAGTGATTCTTGCTGCTTGGGCCTGTTGACTACTCACTTCCCGTCTCCTTGAACGTTAGTGATAACTTTGTCTTTTGCTCTTAATTCCTGGATAACTAAATGTGGTTCTAGCTTCCACATCCTTAATGCCTGGTTTTATATTACTGACCTCTATCTGACTGTCCTAACCAGAGACCATCGTATACTGGAATAATGCTACAGTTAATGAAATCATCACTGGCAAAGAATGTCTCACACTGTCCTGGTAACAAGCATATCTCTCCTGAATTATGAATGTTATTAGGTGTATGAGTCTGCCAGAGCTGCCATAACAAAATGTCATGGATCGGGTGGTTTAACAGCAGAAATGAATTGTTTTTCTACAGTTTCTGGAGGCTGGAAAGTAAAGGATCAAGGTTCTATCTGATTGTGTTTCTGATTGTTCTCTTTCATCTGTGGTAATCTGTGATCGAAGCACAGGAAACTAGTACCACCTAGATGGAGAGAAGCTAATATTTACTGAGAAACATTCCAGACTCGCTGTTCACTGATAGTGGATAGTTTGTCCTCATCAGTCCCTTCCTCTGAGCACCTTGTAGAGAGAGAAAGAGCAAGTTCTCTGGTGTCTATTCTTATAAGAACACTAATCTATCATATAAGGGTTTTGCCTTGGCGATTTCATTTTAACCTTAATTACCTGTTTTTTGGTGGTGGGGGGCAGTACCAGGATTGACTTAGGGGCGCTCCACCACTGAGCCACATCCCCAGCCCTATTTGTATTTATTTAGAGACAGGGCCTCCCTTAGTTGCTTGCTTTTGCTGAGACTGTCTTTGAACTTGCAATCCTCCTGCCTCAGCCTCCTGAGCTGCTGGTCTTACAGGTGTGTGCCACCACACCTGGCCTTAATTATCGCCTAAGAACTCTATCTTTAAATATAGTCTTATTGTGGATTAAAGATTATTATGGTTTAGATATGAGGTGTCCCTCAAAAGATCATGTGTAAGACAATGCAAGCATTTTCAGACATAAGATGATGAGATTATGAGAACTGTAAGCTAATCAGGGATTAATTCACTGATAGGTATTAACTGGGTGGCAACTATAGATAGGGTGTGGCTGAGGAAGTAAGTCACTGGGGTGTGCCTTTGGGGTTTATATTTTGTCCATGGTGAGCAGAGCTTTGTCTGCTTCCTAGCGGTCATGTCCCGAGCTGCTGTCCTCTGCCATGCCCTTGCCATGAGGTTCTGCCATCACCTAGGGCCCAGAGCTGTGGGGTCTGTCATGGACTGAACTCTGAAACTATGAGCCCAAATAAACTTTTCTTCTCTATTTTGTTCTTGGCAGGTCTTTTAGTTTACAGCAATGTAAAAGCTGACTAATACATGACTTCAACTCACTAGTTTAAAAGAACACAAATTCAGTCCATAGCACTAGAAAAATTTGTATTTCAGTCATTGTAATGAGGGCTTTTGAAAAACTTGGGCATCTTAAACTAGTAAAGTTTATTTGGGTTCAGGAAAATTTTACTTGGCTTCTAGCAAATGACAATTTGAAACCATTAAAAACCAATTATTGTTCAAACCCATGGAACTTAATTGCTTAATGTTGCAGTGAAACTATGTTCCTTTTCTAGTTTATATTCATGTAGAAGCACTTATCTGGCTTTGTTTCTGATATTGTACAGGCAATGTCTGTAAATATGAGATAATACTTGTCCCTTGTCCCCACGTTGTACCAGTGTGGGGCCACTGCCTTCTGATCAGCGTGCCCTTTCGGAATAGATGTCGCTTCATGCCTGCAACGAGTGATAGAGACAACTGCTGTCAAACAATTGGATTGGCATCCTTCTTAAGAGAAAAAGCATTACGGACTCCATAAAATAATTAATATCTTTTATTTGTATAGAACTTTACAGTTCATGAAGTATTTTTATGCTTATATTATTCAACTTTCCCCAAACTGTGAAAATAGAGATGGTTATTACTATCTCTATTTTCTAGAAATTGAGGCTCAAAGTCTACTTTTTCAGTTCAGTAAGTATGCTTCACACTAGACAAAACCAGTATTATAAACTCTGACTTCGGTGTCCTCTCTGATACATCACTACTCCCATAATATACTTCAATAAAAAAAGTGCTGGGAAAAACTCCAAGCGCACTTGAAAGAATGCTTGTCCTCCTATTGGTCCTTCATGACCTTCACACGAGGAAGTCGGTCCTGCTGTCTGTAATGCCTCTGGGCCCCCAAGTGCAAGCATCACACCTACATCATGTTATTGCATGCATTTGTTGATGTGTCCATCTTTTCTGACTAGACAATGCTCTTCATGAAGGATATGACCATATTTCTTTAGGATTGCCACAGAGCAGGTGCTCAGTAAATAAATAACAGCATCAGCTAACCTTTAATGAAGGGTAAAGGTTAACATAACGTATGTGTTAGGCACTGTTTTCAGTGCTTTAATTTAGTCTTTGCAAATATCCTGTAACTGTGTATATACTCCTCAATTTGCAAGTGAAGAAACTAAGCCATGAGACTAAATTACTGCCCCAAATGATGTAGCTAATTGATGTAGCTTACTTGAGTCTCTGGTCTCAATCACGCTTTGATATTGCCAGTCAATAAAGGCTTGCCGGGCAGAGGATGAGTAGACTGGAAGGCGTGTTTGGCATAGTAAAGTCCATTTTGTATTTAACAACCTTTGCATGACAATTTTCTAAGATTTAATCATAACATCAAAGTACTAAGTCTCCCAATGATGGCATAGAATGTAGGCAAATCTGGCTTTCTGGAACGGGTGAGTGTGGAGACTCAAATTGGCCAAAGTCAATAGAACATAAGAGAAAGAAGCAAAAGCAAAGAATAGGAGAGGACAGAATTTGGCTACCAGATAGAGTGATATTCAATTCTCCCATTGAATCTCATCATGTATTTTAGTCAACTTTGCATCACTGTGACCAAAACACTTGATTAAGAAACAATTTAGAAGAGGGAAAGTCTCACGGGATTAGAGGTCAGTCCTTGATCAGCTGATGCATAGTTCTGGGCCAGAGATAAGGCAGAACATCATGACAGAAGGGCCTGGCGGAGGTATCCTGATCCCCTCAGGGCTGTCCAAGAAGCAGAGAAGGCAGGTGGGGAAGGGGCCACAGGGAAGATACACCCTCCAGGGCACACTGTTTTTGACCCACCTACTCTAGTCATTCCCCACACGTTTACCTACCCAGTTAGTCAATTCAAGTTAGCATAGATTGATTAGGTTATAGCTCTCACAATCCAAACATTACACCTCTGAACATTCCTACATTAACACAGGAGACTTTAGGGAACACCTGATATCCAAACCACAGCACCATGTCAACTTCAGATACTCAAACCAACCTGGAAGCTAAATACAAACTTGTTTAGAAGCTTGTTGCTGTATACAGTAGGCAATTCACTGAGAGAATCTTGCACCCAAAGATGGTTCTCAGTTCTCCTTCCTTACTAAGTTCTCCTTAGATTGACTTCATGCCATAGTTTTACAAATATCTGAGCAATCTGACTTGACTCCCTGTGCTCTTGGGCAAACTCTGCGTTCTTCCTAATCACAAAACCAGGAGTGCTCGTCTGATACCAGTATGCATTGCATTTTATCTTTTTCTTTCCCAAAGTGTCTCGTATTGGTTTCGGATTTCTCACTTGTAAAATACAGATAATAACAGCACCTGGTTTGATTGGTGAAGCCATGAGTTGAGCTACTATGACAGAGACCACTTAGAATCCAACATGATAATGTTTACTTCTTTCATATTTAGCAGGATAGGGGTAGGAGGTAGTCCAGGATGGGTAGATAGCTCTGTTCTCTGACACCATCCCAGGGAAACAGTTTTTTGTTTCTTATTGCTTTGCCATGGTCATGACTATTGCTTTTATTTAACCAATCATGACCCTGTCAAACTCCAGACCACTGGAGGTGGGAGGAGAGGAAGTAGAGTATTGCTTTACAGAGGATATGATCAGGAAGTTGCACATGTCACTTCTACTGAAGTCCCAGTGGCTGGAATTCAGTTGTATGCACATACCTAGCAGCAGGGAGGCTGAGAAACATCTTCTGAACCTGGGCATTGATGTGCTTATGTAAGTATTAGAAGAATTCTTACTGAATGAAGAAAGGGAACATAACTGCTGGGGAACAATGAATTGTACCTACTCTACTAATTTGGATGGTTGTTTTATTAATTGAGCTAATATACTTAAGGCACTTAGCAGGGTACCTGTTACGAAGAAAATGTTTTCAATGTTTGTATTAACCTGCCAGTAGTTATTATCATGAAATGCCTACTGTATGCCTGGTACATATTGAAATGCTCAGAACAACCTTGTGCAGTTAATATTATCTGAATTGTACAGAGGGTGTGTGTGTGCACATATATACACACACATGTACATACACAGATTTTAAGATCCAGGTCTGTCCAGCTCTAAACTTTATGCTCTTTCTAGTATGCTGCGTTGTTTTAACTCTGCAATTAATTTCACCTCCCTTTGCTCATGCTCACCAGGCAGTCTTTCTTTTAAAGTTATTTCTGTCCCAGAGGGATTCTATTACAGAGAAATGAGAAAAATGGTTGTATAAGAAATGAAAGGACAGTTACTAGGTTGGAGGCTCAAAACAAATCTGATTTTATTTCATAGGTAAAATATAGCAGGGGAAGTCTGACCCCGACTCCATCCCCACTCCCAGAGCTGAGGATTGAACCCAGGGCTTTGTGCATGCGAGCCTAGTATTCTACCCCCAACCCTCGGGGAAGTTCTTAAATGAAGGAGTGATATAATAAAAAAGCATTTAAGGGTAATCATTTTATTAATTAGACATTAGTCTAAATAAAAAGTCAGTTAACTTTTGTCCAAAGCTAGTGTGAAAATCCGAAAAAGCAAGGAAGGACAGTAACTGTGGGAGTGGAAAGAAAGGATTTAATCTGAGTGACATTATGGAACATTTTTTGGAAAGAATTTATTATGGATTTATTTTGTGGCATGTGGGAAACCAATTTCAATTTTATTACTACATAATTATCTATAACAAAACATTTCGAAGACTAAACTGCTGCTATTGAAAACTTAACTCATGCTATGATTTCTTAAATAGCATCCCTTTTTAAGATCTCCAAGTTATGAATTTAGGGGACTAGGGAAATATTGATGAAATCAGCAGTAAAAAGTGGTAGGAAAGAATGCTGATTTAAGAGTAACATAACTCATTACGATTTGAGATTTTCACATGCTAGTTTCTGTGTATTGGCATAGCTGTGATTTGAATATCTTCCCCTAAGTTCTTGTGTTGGAAGCTTGATCCCCAATGTGGCAGTGTTGGAAGATGGGGCCTAATGAAAGGTGTTTGGATCATGAAGGCAGTATCTTCATGAATGAATTGATGTCACTATTATGGGGATATGTACATTATAGAAAGTCAAGTTTGGCCCTCTCCCACTCTCTCTTACCCTGTCTTTGTCCTGCTGCATTCCACCATGGGATGATGCAGCAAGAAGTTCCTCATCAGATGTCAGCCTCTCTGTCTTGAACTGTCCCGCATCCCAAACTGTAAGAAATAAATTTCTGTCTATTGTATATTACCCTTTCTGTGGTATTCTGTTATAGCAGCACAAAACAGACTTAAGAGAGATATATAGCATTCATTTGAAGTGAGTCTAGGGTGAAAAGGGACAGAAATACATATTTGGAATGAATGCAACACTTGATGAGTTCAAGACCCAGACTATCTCTGCTACATCTAATCATCTTTGAAGAAAAGACTTGGAAACCAAAATTTCAAGCTAGCTTCAGTGGGGCACTATGAAGATGAAGCCAGCCATGGAAACAGAGGCAGAGTAATCAGAAAGACCACAAAGCAAAAAGATTGGCATTATACCTTCTATAGTGTACATATCCCCATAATACATAAAGTAAATATCCCCATAATAATGGCATTAATTCATTCATGTAGGTACTGGCTTCATGACACAAACACCTTTCATTAGACCCCATCTTCCAACACTGCCACGTGTGCAGTTAATCCTGATTCTGCCATTTCCTCACTGTTAGCCTTTGGGCAACTGAAGAGAACTTTTGGAAGTTAAATTTTCTCCTAAGCACAAAGGGTTAAACATGATGATTCTAAGTTTCTTTAGAGTGGGAAGAATCACTGTACCAGTTAGAAAGTATGAGAGGTTTCATTAATGAAGACCTGGTTAAAATTATCAATTACAGTGACTCTCCACTCATCTCATCAACTGCTTCCCAACTTTGCCCCCACACTTCAAAATTCTAGTAACTCAAAAGAAACATTGATAAGTCTGTGGAATTGTGAAGTTTTATTGTCTGATAAAATTTAATTTCCTTCCTAAGTCCAACAATACCCAAGTCTTGGATTGGCACATATTATATTCCAAATGCAAAAATAAATTGGGAAACTATTTTCTACATAAGGCATACTGTCCACTTGGAGACAGAAGCCCAAAAGTTTGAGGCACTTTGATACAATGGTAACTTTGAGAATTTAAAATATAATCTTTTAATTACAGAGGATTTTGTTTTCATATGAATGTGTTTACTTTGCTGAGCTCTCTCTATTTGCAAGAGTTTTCCAGATCATAGTGCCTTGTGTTTTTTTTTTTCCTTCTAAATGAAATTAAAGGACCTAGTGTGTAGACCTCATATTGAATCAACCTACTGCCAAACCATACGACTCTAACACATTAATCTAATTCCCTCACCAGAGGGAAGAAATCCAACCCCAGCCAGCATTAATGTTGGATGGAAAATTAAATTGTTCTCAGCTGAATTTAAAAAAAAGTCTTGATAGCAACCAATTTAACTGTGTATTAATAAGTTCTTATGAGCTGTTTTATTCTTAATCTTTTATGGAAGGATAATTTTTCAATTTAATTACTTTTTTATTAGGGAAGAGAAATTTGACATTGGTTCCTCTTTTTAGTAAAAAGGCCTCAATAATTAAAACAAATGTTTCTCTCACAATTTATAGGTATTAAATGCCTTTTTAATTAGGAGACAAGAATCCAGTCTTTGAAACAGTAAAAGTTAAACTCAACAAATTCTTCTTTAACAGATTATTTTAAAAGTATAACCATTGGTACCCAAATAAATATGAAAATATTACTTGTTAGGATGATGCACTTTGGAGCCAGAGATTCACCCTAGTCCTATAATTTTCAAGTTCGTTAACTTTGGGAAAGTATGTAAATTCTCAGAGCTTCATGTTCCTTATCTATAAAATAAAGATAGTGATGGCATCTATCTCATAGGCTTGTTTCGAGAATTGTGAGAGAAATTATGCAGTGCAATCAGCACATAAAAGTAATACAACTGATGCTGTTCTCAGGACTTCTTATTATTTTAAGTAAGCAGAAAATTAAAAGGGAAAATTATTAAATAAAGAAAGTCAATGCTCAAAACAATTTTCTTCACTCTAAACTGAACATAAGCCAGTCACATACTTTTTTTTTCTGATAAAATATCTGGAATGAACCAAAAATGAGTATGTTTCACTGTTAGGTTTTTTTATTATGTTTGTCATTATACTTTTGTGAATTTGTAGAGAAAATCTGACAAGATGCTATCCTAAAACTGGGATAGAGAGAGTGAAGTCAGTTGCACAATTGGGTGGAAAATATTTTAACAGGAAAAATATTTAAGAATATTTACGTCTTCTTCTGTTTATTTATATATCTATTTGTGTTTAGCCTCATTCTAAAAATAATGCCAGGTGGTAATTAGAAGATTAAAGCTTGGCTAGTTAAAGTTAATAACTGATGAAAATAGAAATAATATGCTATAAAAAACAAGAAATGGGATAGGAGAAATATATTAAAAATGTAAATATGAAGAGTTCTAATTTACTTGGGATGAGATATATTATTAATGGAAAAAAATGTAAAACTTATAAATTGAGGGAATATTTGTCTTTATGAAGTTCTCTTAGCATTGTAAAAACTGTAAAGTATAACTTAGAAAAAGAGAGTTCTTCTGGGCCTCAAGGAAATAAGTTATTGAAACACCAAAATGCCCTTCTCTATGGTGTACAAGAGCCATGATCCTGAGATAAGTGAGATTTCAATGTGATAAATATTTATGAGACAGGTTTTCTTTACCAAATGAATACAAAAAGACCCAACAGGAATTGAGTTGTAAATGTTTTAAGGATTCATGTCATCTTCCTCTGTGACCAGAGAGAACTATTTTTTAAATGTAAGTAAGCAAATTAATGAACAAAAATGAATAGTGGTTTTGTTTGTCCTAAAAATCCATTTGAGATTCTTGGCATATGCACATAATGTATATATTTTCGTGGAAGACACTCTTGTAGGTTTTGAGGAATGCCAAAATGAAGAAAAGACATAACATATTTTGATTTGTTGGAAATAACAACAGCAGCCAATTACAACAAGGTGGTAAGCACAATAGAACTGAGGCATGTCTGAGGTGTTACCACACAGGTGTGTGCACAGATGCATGTGCACATATGTACAAATAGATTCTACTGGGTTGGAAACTGAGTGCATTTGCAAATTTGAAGGCAAGGAAGTAGGAATTTACCTCACAATCCTTTCAGTCAATGGCTGTCATACATATAGCAGTAAATATTAGCAGAATAATTAGTGAGGAGTATCCTTTTGAATTGAAAGTTGAACAATTCATCTTCGTGTGGTAACTACAGGTTAACTCTCTTCTTGATAAGATTTTCTAGGTGAATGTTGTGGTTTAGATGTGAGGTATCTCCCTAGAACTCACTTGTGAGACAGCACAAGAAGGTTTGGAGGAGAAATGATTGTGTTATAGCCTGATGAGTGAGTTAATCTCTAATGGAATTAACTGAGTGACAACTGGAGGCAGGTGGGGAGTGACTGGAGAAAGTGGCTCATGGGGGGGCAAGGCTATGGGTATATATTTTGTATCTGGAGAGTGGAGTCTCTCTCTCTCTGCTTTCTGATCATGATGTGTGCTGCTTCCCTTCACCACACTCTCCCGCCTTGATGTTCAGCCTTGCCTGGAGCCCAGAGGAATGGAGTCGGCCTTCTGTGGACTAAGACCTTTAAAATGGTGAGCCCTGTGCTGGCCGGGTCCTTTAGTCACAGTAGCAAAAATGCTGGCTAAAACAGTGGATTTCTTAGGTTAGATTTTCTACTTCAGTTAGAACACTTGCTGGGCATGGTGGCCCATGCCTATAATCCAACATGCTCTGAAGGCTGAGGCAGGAAGATTGCAAGTTCAAAGTTAGCTTCAGCAACTTAGTGAGACCCTGTCTCAAAATAAAAAATAAAAAGGGCTGGATATGTGACTCAGTGGTTAAGTGCCCCTGATTTCAATCTCTAATAACAAAACCAAAACAAAACAAAAACCAAAAAGAGGAAAAAAAAAAAAAAAACTCACTTACTCAACCTATTTTTTTTTTTTAAATCATTCATCACTACGCTAGTGTGTACTTGGGAAATTAAAACATTTGTTAATAACTGTAATGTGAAAAATTCTCTTAAAATCATTTCATGTTAGCTGAAACCTAAACCTAAGCCACCTTTTTTCAAACTAAGCTCCATGGTAATGTCAATTTGGTAGACATTTATATAATCTATCTCTCCAAACCTCAAAATACATAAGGCACATTAAAATATTAAATGCTTTTATAAGCATTTATTTAGAAAACCTGTTTATTATGGAGTTGTTCAAAGTTAATAAAGAACGAACTTTCAAAGAACAGCTATTAATATGTTATGGGACTCTGAAATTTTGTGGACTAGCATCTGGGACGCTCTTGCCAAAGAAAAACGGTATGAAAATAGCAAGATAAATACAGAATAATAAGATACATTTCAAAATTGCTTATGAATGAACTTTGAAAAACATGCCATTTTAGTTTATGGGCACCTCTTTTCCTGCCTGGCCACAATTAATTAAATTGTTATAAATACATTTCAGAAAACAAAATATGTTTCAGAATATCAGAGCTGCCACTTGGGAACAAGGAGCAAGCCTTCTTATGACAAGAAGGCTAGCAGAACCCTGTGGAGGTGAGTTCTCTGAGGGTTTTGTAAAGGGAGAAAGGACTCCTTCTCTTATCCTCTTCTGCTGCAGAAAGGTGATTCACTTTCATTGGTTCTGAGAGCACGATTTATTGACTAAGTCAGGACAGTTTTTTAGAGTGAAAAGGGCACTGTTCCTAAATGTGCAGAACCAGGAATGCCTTCTGCAGACTGAATAGCCTGGCCACACCCCTCTATTTACATACTGGGCCCGCCCACACCGGTCTGTTTGGGAAATAATTATAACTGTTGCTTGCCTGGTCTCCTCAGACAATGCAGAATATATTCAAAATGAAAAAAAGAAAAAAAAAAACCACACACAAAAACCCCACACATATATAGATGTATGAGGAGATGAATTATGGCAATTAGCACACATCATTACAAAGGGTGAGAAGTTCCACAATATGCCATCTACAAACAGGAGAACCAGGCAAACCAGTGGGACAAGTTCCCAAACCCATAAGCTCCAGTGTCTGAAGGCAGGAGAAGATAGATTCCTAGGTCAAGGAGAGTTTTCTGTTCTTTATTTTTTGTTCTGTTTGGACTCTCGGGGGATAGCATGATGTCTACAGTGATTCAGGCAGATCTTCTTAATTGAGCCCACTGATTCAAGTGTTAATCTTTTCCAGAAACACCCTCACAGACACATAGGGAAATAATGTTTATCGACTATCTGGGCAATCCCTCAGTCCACTCACATCAACACATCTGGTGACAACTCGCTATCATATCTAGTGACAACTATTTTATGTGAGGAATTTAAATGCACACAAAACAACTAAGCAAAAAGGAAAAGGAAAAAGAAACAGGGAAATTAGAAGATGAACAACTGTTGAAATAGTAAAATTTAGGGTCTAAAATTGATTTTATAAAGGAAAAAAACCGGTCAAGAAATCAAGTTCCTAAGAGCGCCTAAGTTAAAGGACAATCTACAATTTCTACACGAACTCTGGAAAAATGAAAAGAATTCCAATTTAGAAACACAGAAACTAGAACACTATTATTTGTACAACTGTAGCCAATACACTTCTTCAGAGTTCCATTCGCTTCTCCACAAGATGAAATCAATCTCTCTCTCTCTCTGTCTCTCTCTGTGTCTCTGTGTCTGCCTCTGTCTCTGTCTCTCTCTCTCTCTCTCTCAGTGTGGGAGATGGAACCCAGGCCTGGTGTCGTAAGCACACTGAGCTACATCCCCTGACCTGCAACACTTCTTGAACTTACAGGGTTGTTGTGAGGACTGAGCAGGGCAGTATCTGTGCAAGTGCACTGAAAATCGCAAAGATGCCACATCAGTGGTTGTACCTTTATCTAGTTAAAAGAAAGTTTCCATATTTTTATCGATGCATTATAGTTGTACATATTGATGGAATTTACTGCTACATATTCATACATGGACACAATATAACAATACAATTTGGCCAATATCACTTCCCAGAATTTCTCTGCCTCCCTCGGTTTATACCCAAAGGACTTAAAATCAGCATACTATAGTAACACAGCCACATCAATGTTTATAGCAGCTCAGTTCACAATAGCTAGATTGTGGAACCAACCTAGATGCCCTTCAACAGATGAATGGATAAAGAAACTGTGGTATATATACACAATGGAATATTATTCAGCCATAAAGAATAATAGTATTATGGCATTTGCAAATATGGATGGAATTGGAGAATATCATGCTAAGTGAAATAAACCAATCCCAGAAAACCAAAGGTCAAATGTTTTCCCTGATAAGTGGAGAATGGGGGGTGGGGAGTGAGAGAAGAATGGAGGAATTTGGATGGTGTAGAAGGAAATGAGAGGGAAGGCGGGTATGAAAGATGGTGGAATGAGACAGACATCATTCCCTATGTACATGTATGATTACACGAATGGTATGAGTCTACATTGTGTATAACCATGGAGATGAAATGATGTACCCCATTTGTGTATGGTGAATCAAGGTGCAGTCTATAAAAAATTAAAAAATAAATAAATAATTAAAAAATAAATAAAATCCTTTTTGGTTAAAAAAAGTTCAATCTCACTTTTTCTTTAAATATCTAGTTTTTTACATGAAGCAACAACAATATTTCAAAGATTCCCTAGCAGCTGCTCTTCTAGATGCTCTTGAGATTCTGAAGCAAAGAAACCGAGGGAGTATCAGACCAAATTCTACATTTGTGTTCTTTGTTACTACCAATGAGGGACTTTCAAAAAACTTTCTGTGTCTAAGGGCTTGAAACGACCTTCTTAAACTAGGCTGTAAGAGGGAAGCAAAGCCAGAGGAATAGTTCCGTGTGCAGACACTAAAATGATATGTAGGTTACGTGCACAGACCAGCCACAGCCCGTTTGGTCAACGCCGTACTTCCCCACCGAGGACTGCTCCATTCAGAGCTCTCACCGTGATCCTGTTATAAGATAGTTCCACTCCCAGTGCCATTAATAAGCTCATTCCTGGCCATGACTTTGTCACCCATTGTGTGCAGCACAATTACAGCTGTCTCTAATGACTTTGTCTGAACTACTTGATAAACAACATTAACAGCGACTTAAATAGAGACTCGAACACAATTTAATACATGAGTTTCAAGGAATTGATTTTAAACATGTTTGATCTTTTCTGTAACATGTCTAGTGGACAGCCCCTTCCAACTCCACCTGGGTTCCCCCTCCACCCACCTCCTCTCCACTATGACAGAACATCAAATTAACCTCATTTATTCTATCACTTTCTATCTGTTCCCCTCCCCGCCCCCCGTACAAGGAATTGAACCCAGGAATATTCTACTGAGCTACACCCCCACCCCCCTCTTTTTTTTTTTTTTTTTTGAGACAGCTGAGGCTGGCCTTAGACATGTGATCCTCGAACTCTGCCTCTCAAGAAACTGGGATTGTGTGCATCACCATATCCTGCTTCTACATAAGTTTTGAGATTCTCCAGACTCTGGCAGATATTGTGTACCTTGCGTTTTTAATCTCCCTGGTTGATTAGCATTTTTATACAGAATGACAAAGTGATGAGTGAGAGCTATTTCCTTCAGCTTGTTTTTATGACTCTGGAAGAAGAGAGCAGAGTATAGTGGCTGCAGCGTGGGAACAAAAATAGAGTACTCATTTTGGTTTGAGATGCTGGAAAATACAATAACTTCTAAAAGCATATCTGCCTTTGAAAATTCCAGAGTTACCAACTGTGAAAGTTCTGCATGATGGGCTATTCACAATCATTAAGGGCAAATACTGAGACTGAGTCCTGGCAAAAAGTTGGCAAAAATCTTCCCTTTGTCTCAGTTTTAGTTCTCTATCAGCCTTTGGTTCTATTGTCTCTGAATTTCCAAAGAAAATGATTTTTTTTTTTTTTTTTTTTTTTTTGTATTCAGGATCCCAGGAGCGCTTAACCACTGAGCCACATCCCTAGTCCTTTATAAAATTTTATTTAGAGACAGGATCTCTTTGAGTTGCCAGGCCCTCGATAAGTTGCTGAGGGTGGCTTTGAACTCATGATCCTCCTGCCTCAGGCTCCCAAGCCATTGGGATTATGATTTATTTCAAAAATTTTTCTTAGGATTATTGCCGATTAAAAACAATCAGGAGAAAGGGTGCAGGCTTTGAAACATGGCAAACGACATGGACCAACAACAAACTACCAATGCCATGGAGCCCCTGGATCTCATCAGGCTCAGCCTGGATGAATGAATTTATGTGAAGGTGAGAAATGACCGGGAGCTTTGAAGCAGATTACATGCCTATGATCAACATTTCAAAATGATCCTGGGCGATGTGGAAGAAACCGTGACTACTATAGAAACTGATGAAGAGACTTATGAGAAATATATAAATCAACAAAGCAGAATATTCCAATGCCTTATGTCCGGGAAGATGAGATTGTGCTCATTTCCCCTCAATTGAAAGTTGGCTGAAAACAAAGAATTGATCCTGTGCAGAAAACAGGAGGCTTTGTACCATTGCCTCTTTAAAATGTACAGGATATTCAAAAGAGAAGCCTGTGTAAGATTTGGTATTAAGAAATGGCCCAATCTAGCTATTGTGAATTGAGCTACTATAAACACTGATGTGGCTGTGTTACTGTAGTATGCTAATATTAAATCCTTCGGGTATAAACCGAGGAGTGGGATAACTGGGTCAAAAGGTGGGTCCATTCCAAGTTTTCTGAGGAATCTCCGCACTGCTTTCCAGAGTGACTGCACCAGTTTGCAATTGCTAGATTATGGAATCAACCTAGATGTCCTTTGTCAGATGAATGGATAAAGAAAATGTGGTATATATACACAATGGAATATCATTCAAAGAAGAATAATGTTATGGCATTTGCAGATAAATGGATGGAATTGGATATCTTGCTAAGTGAAATAAGTTAATCCCAAAAAACCAAAGGTGGAATGTTTTCCCTGATAAGTGAATGATGATATATAATGGGGGTGGGGGATGGGGGAGTGAGAGAAGAATGGAGGAACTTTGGATTACATAAAGGGGAATGAGTGGGAGGAGGGGGCAGGAGTATGAAAGATGGTGGAATGAGACAGACATCATTACCCATGTACATGTATGATTACACAAGTGGTATGAATCTATATCATGCACAACCATAGAAATGAAAATTTGTACCCCATTTGTGTACAATTTATCAAAATGCAGTCTGTAAAAAAAAAGAAAAGAAATGGCCCAAGGATTCTTCTACCCCTGAAATGAATTGATTTGCAAATAACTTACAAACTTCTTAAGCTCAATGTATTTTTTTCCAACACTTCCAAGATGCTGAACTCTTTTTCAAGAATTAGTTTCCTCCATTGTTCTTGCAGACAAGTTTTGATTTTTTTTTCTTTAAATTAAAATTTATGTTTGCTTTCTGTTTTCTTTAAAAACAAACAAAAAACAACCAAAGAAAGGAAGTCTTAAAGCAATTACAGTAATTGGGATTTTCTTTTTTTAATACAAGACTTCCTGGACTTTTCAAATCACATCACATCACATAAGTAAGCACTACACTGCCTACACATACTTTGCTCTTTAGGTTTCTTCAATACAAACACAGCATAAAAGACTTATGTTTAAAGTGTGATATTGCAGAACACTGGAAAATGTAGCAGACATTAATCTTCAGGGTTAGAGATTTAAAAATGAAGGAGGCATATTCCCTGTCTTCCATGGATCACCATCTAATTAAAGAGTGATATTGAACTATGAAGCTGTGCTAGGTAATTGCCATAGAAACTATTTTATAGGGAGGAAGGCAGCGTTTAGTGAAGGTTCCGCCCATGGTAATGCTGCAGCATGTCAACTCACAAAACCACAGAGTGGATATGAACAAGCCTCCATTTCCCATTTTCAGATGGGATATCTAAGATGAAAGATGTTATCTTTTTAATTATACCTACACGTGCATATTGATTGTACACATTGAGGGGTTTCCCTGTGACATTTGCACGCATGCATGTGTTGTGATTTGGTCATGCCAACCCTCCTTGTAACCCTCTTGTGCTTTCCCCTCTCTCCCCTCCCTCGGTCTCCTTCCCTTTTCCCCTTTCCTTCTACGTTCAGGTCGTCTTTTTGTTTGTTTGTCTCACATATGAGAGAAAGCATGCAGTACTTGTCTTCCTGTGTCTGGCTCGTGTCGCTTGACATGATGCCCTCCAGTTCCAGCCATGATCCCTGCAGGTGACATCATTTCCTTTTTCCTTATGGATATATAGTGCTCCATTGTTGACTTATCTGTTGAGGCGCCCCTAGGCTGATTTCCATATATTAATGATTGTGAATAGGGCCACAATAAACATGGTTATGGATGTATCTTGTTTGCACACTGACTTCATTTCCTTCAGGTAAATACCCAGGAAGAGTACAACTGGATCATATGGGAGATCTATTTTTAATTTTTGAGGAAACTCCATACTGTTTTCCATAGTGGTTGGACTAATTTACAGTCCCACCAATAAGGTATAAGTGTTCCTCTTTCTTCACATCCTTGCCAACATTGTGCTTTTTTTGGTTGTGTGTGTGCGTGTGTGTGTATTTTTTAATAATAACCATTCTGACAGCATCTCAGTGTAGTTTTGGTTTGCATTTGATAAGGAGGCATCTTAGTGTAGTTTTGATTTGCATTTCCCTAAACACTAAAAATATTGAGCATTTTCTCATGTCTGTTGGTTATTTGTATTTCTTTTGAGACATGTCTGTTTAGATAATTTGCCATTATTTGATTACATTATTTGTTCTTTTGTTATTTTTTGAGTTCTTTACATATTCTGGATTTTAATCCTCTATTAGATGAACGACTGGCCAAGGTTTTTTCCATATTTGTAAGTTGTGTCTTCACTGTTGTTTTCTTCACTGTGGAGAAGGTTTTTTTAATTTGATGTAATCCCATTTGTCAATTTTTGCTTTTGTTTATCCAGAAAAATCATCACTGTGTCAATATCTTGAAGTGTTTCTCTTATGTCGTTTTCAAATAGTTTCAATGTTTCAGACCTTATATTAAAGTTTCTAACATATTTTTTAAAAATATTTTTTAGTTGTGAATGGACATTTATTTATTCATATGTGGTGCTGAGCCTTGAACCCAGGGCCTCCTCATGTGAGGGAAGCGCTC